>NC_091471.1:232019340-232228026 GCF_036971445.1 Narcine bancroftii | reverse complement strand
TTATGTGTGTAACGTCTGGGTGTGCGTCTGCGTGTTTTTGCAGTGAGGACCGGAGAACGCTGTTTCGTCGGGTTGTGCAATCGGATGACTTGGGAGGTGGCCGGGGAGGATGGATCAGCTCATGATAGTACAGCGGGGCAGGCCCAAATGGCCGACTTCTGCTCCCGGATCTCGTGAAGAGTGAAGACCTTCCTCACTGTCCACCAAGGATCCCACCCCCCTCCCCAATATTTTGGTGCAAACTTGCTGATCCTAACGTTCAGATAATTGCCCACAGTAGATCCTCGAGGTGCGCCCCGCTGGCCAGGGAGGAGATCGTCCCGCTCCCCTGCTCTCTGGGTTCTCTCGTAGAGTCAGGTTCTTGTTGTCCACAATATCAACCTGACGAAACTGTGCCCTCGAAGTACTTGTCTGGCGCGTGCAAGTGGTTTAGAACCGTGGAACCCTAAAACCTTACAGCACAAAAACAGGCCTCTTTGGTCCTTCTAGTCTGTGTTGTACCGTTATTCTGCCCGTCCCACTGCCCTGCACTCAGTCCATACCCCTCCCATCCATGTACCCATCCAAATTCCTCTTAAACGTTAAAATCGAGCCCGGATCCACCTTCAGCTCATTCCGCACTCCCACCCCTCTCTGTGTGAAATTCCCCCTAAACCTCTCCCCTTTCACCCTTAACCCATGTCTTCTGGTTTGAATCCCACGGCATAGGGGAAAGAGGGGAAGAAGCCGTCCTTGTGCCGCTGAGTACCTCATCTTCAGGCTCCTGGACCTTTTCCCTAATGGTAGCAAAGTGAAGAGGGCCTGGCCTGGGTGGTGGGGGGTCTTTAAGGATAGAGGCTGCTTTTTTAAGATCCTGCCTCATGTCGATGTCCTCGATGGAGTGAAGCCTGGTGCCTGTGATGTTGCAGCCGAGTTCAAAACCCTCTGGAGTTTATTCTTGTCCTGAGAGTTGGCGTCTCCGTACCAAGCAGTGATGCAACCGGCCAGAATGGTCTCCGCATAGAAGTTTACAAGAGTCTTCCGCGACGGGCTGAATGTCCGCAGATGCCTCATGACATTCAGCCACTCCCTCTGATGGCATCAATGTGGAAGCAAACCCTCGGCAATGTGAACCCCCCCCCCCACCCAGGGATTTGAAGTTCCCAACCCTCTCTGCCACCAAGCCCTCTCTGTACTCTTTCCACCCTCCTGGTGTCTCTCCTGCAGTTCAGTGACCAAAAGGCTCCAAACGTGGTCTCACGATGTCACCATCACGTCCAAGCCCCTGCTCTCATCACTTTGACTGACAGTCCACCGCAAGGTTCAGCCTCGGGGTGAGGGGGGGGGGGGGGGGCAGGGAGGGGGAGGGGAAGAAAAGCTCTCCTCTATCCTGTTGGTTCAAGAATAAAAGTCCAAGTTTGGGTGTCACACACGGTTGATGGGGCTCACAGGCCATCAGCTTGACCACTCCCCCCCCACCCCCCACAGAAGCAGCATCACCCATGCTCTCTGGTAAAGAATCGCTGGGACAGGATGCCAGCAATTTCAACCTTGGCTTGGTCAGCCCCGCTGCGCCCGGGCAGGGCGCCTCGCCTGACGGGGAGGTGGCCCACAAGGTGTGCCAGCCACCCAAGGGTGCCCAAAAGTGATGTCTCGCTTGCAGAGGAGGAGGAACCGCCCCGCAAAGGTGAATTCTGGCCAGTTGCATCACTGTCTGGTACAGAGGCGCCAACTCTCAGGGCAAGAATTCCAGAGGGTTGTTCACTCGGCCTACGACATCACAGGTACCAGACTTCACTCCATTGAGGACATCGACATGAGGCAGGATCTTAAAAAAGCAGCCTCTCTCCTCAAAGACCCCCCACCACCCAGACCAGGCCCTCTTCACTCTGCCACCATCGGGGAAAAGGTCCAGGAGCCTGAAGACCACACCGGCACAAGGACGGCTTCTTCCCCTCCGCCACCAGATTCCTGGATGGACCACAGACGCTGCCTGACTTTTCGTGCAGTTATTTTACAGTAATGTTGTAAGACGGTTCTGAGTGTCTCTGCAAAACACCAAAATCCGTGGACAATAAATCCTGATTCGGATAGCTTAAGGAAAAAAAATCTAACCCCTTCCCAAAATATTTAGCGACTGTATCCAAATTTCACCTGAGTGGAGTTGCAGTGCGGAGCCGTGTCTCGCTGCCCTGCCCCCCCATCCCCCATCCATCCTTCTACCGAGGATGGAGAAGGGGTTCAGGGAATTAGGTGGTGAGAACCACAGAGTCTCATTTCCGCGGCCCCTCCCACCATTTACCGGCCACATCCTTACAAAGTGCATCTGCCTTCTGTCCGTACCCCTGCTGAAAACCCACCCGCATGGTTTGGCCTGGACGAGTCCATCCGCACATTGTCCTGCACTGAGGACTGGAGGACACCATTTCACTGGGCCGTACTTTCACACGATGGGGAAAAGTGGGGCCGACGCGAAGGGGGGGGGGGGGGAGGAGGTTCGTACCTGTCTTGAGTCGGCCCAGCCGGAAGCCCAGTCTCTCCAGCGTGAGGGCCAGGCCGACAGACTGCCCGTCTCCCAGACGCCCGGCCGGCCGCCTGTCCAGGCCCACGCTGATCTCCCCGCGCAGGAAGGTGCCAGTAGTCACGGCGACAGCCTGCGAGCTGATGGCCGAACCGTCCGCTGCAGGCAGAGATGGGGGGGGAGCGTGAAGAGGGACACTGTGAGGGACACAGGGAGGGGCGGGAGGGGGGATGGAAGGAGAGACAGACCAAGGAAGGGGGAAACAGTGGTTGGGGGTGGGGGAGTCAGACCAGGGTGGGGGGAATGGCAAGAGGGATGGACCAGAGAAGAGGGGGTGCAACAGAGGAAGGGTGCAACGAAGGGAGGTACGGACCAGGACAGAGGGAAACAGAAGGAGGGACAGACCCCAGGAACAGAGAGAGGGACTGACCAGCTGGGGGAATGAGAGAGGGATGGACCGAGGGAGTAGGATGGAGGGAAGAACGGACTGGTGGAGGGGGACAGAGAGAGGGATGGACAGGAGTGGGTGGGGAAGAGGAGGGAGAGAGAGAGGTGGGGGTGATGGAGGGAAGGATGCACTCTCTAACCCCCTCTCTCTCTCTCCCCTGCCCCCATTCCCCTCCTCCTTTCTCTCCCCAATATCTCCCCACTCTTCCCTCCCCTCCCCCTACTCTCACGCTCCCCCTCCGCCTCGCTCTCCCCACACGTACCCAATCTCACACCATGAACCCTCCACTTTCCAGGTCTCGAAGCATCTGAATCCAAAATCAGTAAATCTTCAACGCAAGCTTCTCGGATCCACAGACCTGGTATCGTCCTCAGTTCCTCCTGCAAACAGGGAGATGGAGATCTCGGGAATTTGTGTGGGGGAAGAGGGAGCTTCACTCTGTGTTCCACTCCAAGAGTGTGAGACAGGACGGGGGAGAGGGAGCTTCACTCTGTGTCCCACCCCGGGAGTGTGTGACGGGACAGTGGGGAGGGGGGATTCACTCTGTGTCCCACCCCAGGAGTGTGTGACATGACGGGGGAGAGGGAGCTTCACTCTGTGTCCCACCCAAGACTGTGTGATGGGACAGGCGGGACGTGGGGGATAGGGGATTCATTCTGTGCCCCAACCCAGAAGTGTGTGTATTGGGACGGGGGAAGGTTTCGGAGGGTCTCACGTACCTGCATGCGCTCCCGATACATCGCCCTGTCCACCTGCGCTCGAAGTCCCCACACGGCTGGACCCTTCCTGCGGTTCAGGACGTGGAAGTGGATTCCGGAATGGTCACACACCCGGCCGCAGAGACCATCCAGCGCATCAACTTCTCGCACAAGGTGACCTTTCCCTACCCCTCCAAATGAGGGGTTGCACGACAGCTCACCTGCACAGACGAGAAGGAGGGAAGGGGGTAGGGATCAAATCTGTCAGCCACAGATTTCCTTCCCCTCCTCTCGTCACTCCCTCCTGTCTGTTCTTCCCAATCCTTCCCTCCACCTTCCTCCTCCCCTCCCAACCCTACCCACCTTCCCTCCCTCCTACTCCGATCCTCCACCTCTCTGCCTCCCCTCCATCACCCATTCTCCCACCCCCCCATTCTCCCACCCCTCCTGTTCCCTCCCCTCCTGTCTGTCCCTTCCCCACTCACTCTCCCATTCCTTCCCCCCACTCCTCATCCTCTAACCTCCCCTATCCCCTCCTCATCCCCTCCCATCCACCTCCCCCTCCTCTATTCCTACCAATGGTAGATGCCCTCTGGGTGATGAGGAGGGTCCGCGCACCGACGCGGGCTGCTGCGGCCGCTGCCTCTGCTCCGGCGTGTCCCCCTCCCACCACAACCACCTCGAAGCCCGCTCCTCCCGGCCCACATGGCGTTCCGGCCAGGCCATGGCCCCTCGGGGCGCCAAGGGAGCGGAGTGCAGCGAGAGTAGGTCCTCCACGGGCGAGAGGCTGCATCTGTGAAGGGAGGGAGGCAGAGAGGTTATCCGGGTCGGAGAGGGTGTGGTTCCAAGTGGAGCTTTATCTGGGTTTGGAGAGGGAGTGGTACCGATGGGAGGATTATCTGGGTTGGAGAGTGTGTGATAATGAGGCGATCTTTATGTGGGGGGGTCAGAGAGGGAGCAGTTCTGAGGGGAGGGTTATCCGGGGTCGGAGAGGAAGTTGTACCAAGGGGAAGGTTATCCAGGGACAGAGAAGGAGTATTACCAAGGGGAGGGCAATCCAGGGTCGGAGAGGGTGTGATACCGAGGTAAGCTTTGTCCAATGCTGGAGAGGGAGTGTTACTGTGGGAAGGGTTATCCAGGGTCAGAGAGAGAGAGAGAGAGAGAGTGATACCAAGGGGAACGTTATCCAGTGTCAGAAAGGAGTGGTACTGAGGAGACTATTATCCAGGGTTGGAGAATGAGTGGTACCAAGTAGAGCAATTATCTGCTGTCAGAGAGGGAGTTGTACTGAGGGGAGTGTTATCCAGGACCGGAGACAGTGTGATACCGTGTCTTAGCCAGTCCTACCTATCTTCGGCTGGGGGATGGTTATCTGGGGTTGGAGATGGGGTAATACACTGGACAACAAAATATTTTTCCACAAGGTTTTCTACCTGAAAACAAATTGCGGTTCATGAGAGACAATTTCAGGCTGAACACAAAGATAATTTCTTCTCAGACTGGAGGCCCATGGTGAGTCTCGAGGATCGGTGCTTGGACCAATGTTGTTTGTCATCGATATCAATGATCTGGATGATAATGTGGTGAATTGGATCAGCAGGTTTGCAGATGACATTGAGATTGGAGGCGTTGTGGACAGTGAGGAAGGTTTTCAAAACCTGCGGAGAGATCTGGACCAGCTGGGAAAATGGGCTGGAAAATGGACGATGGAATTTAATGCAGACAAATGTAAGGTGATGTATTTTAGAAGGACAAACAAAGAAAGGACGTCCACGGTGAACGGTCAGGCACTGAGGAGTGTGGCAGAACAGAGGGATCTGGGAATACAGATACATAATTTCCAAAAAATGGCTTCACAGGTTGACAGGGTTGTAAAGAGAGATTTTGGCACATTGGCCTTCATAAATCAAAGTACTGTGTGCAGGATTTGCGATGTTATGGTAAAGTTCTACATGACATTGGTGAAGCCAAATTTAGAGTATTGTGTGCAGTTTTGGTCACCAAACTACAGGAAAGATCTCAATAATATAGAAAGATGCAGAGAGGATTTACTAGGACGTCCCCTGGACGTCAGGAACTGAGTTACAGGGGAAGGTTAAACAGGTTGGGACGTTATCACCAGGAGTGTAGAAGAATGAGGGGAGATTTGATCAAGGTATTTAAAATGATGAGGGGGTGGACAGAGTAAATGTAGGTAGGCTTTTCCCACTGAGGTAGGGTGAGATCCAAACCAGAGGTTAAGGGGAAAGGTTTATGGGGAACATTTTCACATAGAGAGAGGGGTGGGAGGGGCGTGGCAAGATGGCGTAGGGAACAGACGTGCCTTCCAGACCTCTCCTAACTCTGATTTATTGTTTTGTCTTTAAGTGCCCGTTAAAGTTCTTTTAAAAGTTTATAAATAATAAGAGGTGTTGGATTAGTGCCTAATGGTTTATATGCAAAAAAAAAAGGTAAAAGAAAATATCAACAGACTGTTAAAAAACTACATTTTCCAAAATTGTCTGAGCCTACTTGTTTACAAGAAGCCAGGTCTCAACGTAGAATGGATCCAGAGGAGGACGTACAGAGTTCGGCATTGAAGCTTCGTTTTAAGCCGGTGAGGCTCTCTGAAGGTCGCACTCAACAGCTTTCAGAACAAGGGGCTGGACGGGTGCCAGTGTTTCGCACGGTGGCCACTGCAGGTGTTGTTGCTGAGGCTTTGACAGTTGAATCAGCTGGGGCGCCACCAGCTGGAGAGTTTTTCTTTGGCTTGGCTTCGCGGACGAAGATTTATGGAGGGGGTAAAAAGTCCACGTCAGCTGCAGGCTCGTTTGTGGCTGACAAGTCCGATGCGGGACAGGCAGACACGATTGCAGCGGTTGCAAGGGAAAATTGGTTGGTTGGGGTTGGGTGTTGGGTTTTTCCTCCTTTGCCTTTTGTCAGTGAGGTGGGCTCTGCGGTCTTCTTCAAAGGAGGTTGCTGCCCGCCAAACTGTGAGGCGCCAAGATGCACGGTTTGAGGCGATATCAGCCCACTGGCGGTGGTCAATGTGGCAGGCACCAAGAGATTTCTTTAGGCAGTCCTTGTACCTTTTCTTTGGTGCACCTCTGTCACGGTGGCCAGTGGAGAGCTCGCCATATAACAGGATCTTGGGAAGGCGATGGTCCTCCATTCTGGAGACGTGACCCATCCAGCGCAGCTGGATCTTCAGCAGCGTGGACTCGATGCTGTCGACCTCTGCCATCTCGAGTACTTCGACGTTAGGGGTGTAAGCGCTCCAATGGATGTTGAGGATGGAGCGGAGACAACGCTGGTGGAAGCGTTCTAGGAGCCGCAGGTGATGCCGGTAGAGGACCCATGATTCGGAGCCGAACAGGAGTGTGGGTATGACAACGGCTCTGTATACGCTTATCTTTGTGAGGTTTTTCAGTTGGTTGTTTTTCCAGACTCTTTTGTGTAGTCTTCCAAAGGCGCTATTTGCCTTGGCGAGTCTGTTGTCTATCTCATTGTCGATCCTTGCATTTGATGAAATGGTGCAGCCGAGATAGGTAAACTGGTTGACCGTTTTGAGTTTTGTGTGCCCGATGGAGATGTGGGGGGGCTGGTAGTCATGGTGGGGAGCTGGCTGATGGAGGACCTCAGTTTTCTTCAGGCTGACTTCCAGGCCAAACATTTTGGCAGTTTCCGCAAAGCAGGACGTCAAGCGCTGAAGAGCTGGCTCTGAATGGGCAACTAAAGCGGCATCATCTGCAAAGAGTAGTTCACGGACAAGTTTCTCTTGTGTCTTGGTGTGAGCTTGCAGGCGCCTCAGATTGAAGAGACTGCCATCCGTGCGGTACCGGATGTAAACAGCGTCTTCATTGTTGGGGTCTTTCATGGCTTGGTTCAGCATCATGCTGAAGAAGATTGAAAAGAGGGTTGGTGCGAGAACACAGCCTTGCTTCACGCCATTGTTAATGGAGAAGGGTTCAGAGAGCTCATTGCTGTATCTGACCCGACCTTGTTGGTTTTCGTGCAGTTGGATAATCATGTTGAGGAACTTTGGGGGCTGGAGAGTTAAAGAGTTGTCATTCGACTGCTATAGTGGTGGCGCTGCAAAATGCATCTTCAATTACAACGGTTTTTCCAGACATCGATTCAGTGAAGATGATTAAAGAGATTTGGCTTAAAGATAACCCTGATCTTCAGTCTCCTGGCATTGCTGGGGGGACTTTGAGAGGGATTTTTATACGAAGTCAAACTGCTAGAAAAGATACTAAATTAAGGGAAGGGACAGAAGATCCCGTGGTCTCTAAGGAACAGCAAGACCCCATTATGCCTGAATCTACTTCTGTTGAAATGTCTGTTAAGGATCTTGAAGATAAGATATATTCTGTATCGAGTCACTTAGCTAATTTTGTGAACCTGTTTATTTCCAAGATTAATGCGATGGCAGAAGTCATTAATGGAGCTTTTAAGCTTGAAACCATTGAAAGATTTGAAATGTGTGATCAAGGTTTAGTCGATGCACAGGATCAACTGCAAGATGATAATAGAATAATTGAAACATTGCAGATCCAAAATAAAAATTTAGCAAAAAAGGTTGATTATTTGGAGAATCAATCTAGACGGAACAACGTGAAAATTGTTGGTTTGCCAGAAGGCATAGAAGGACCAGATCCAAGAAAATTTTTTACTGAATGGATTCCACGAGTGTTAGGACAGGATAAATTCCCTGAAGGTTTAATACTGGAACGTGCTTATAGAGTTTTAAGAAGAAAATCTTTTTCAGGACAGAATCCAAGATCTGTTTTGATCCGTTGTTTAAACTATTGTGACAGAGAGACAATTTTACGTACGGCTGTTAGAAATGTCCAGCAAAATAGATCTCCTTTGATGGTTCAGAATAATCCTGTTTTCTTCTATCAAGATTTGAGTCAAGAAATTATGTTTCAACGACGCGAATTTAATTCTGTGAAAGAACGGTTGTGGGAAAAAAAAGACATAAGGGAACATTCAGGTATTCTGCAGTACTGAAGATTTTTTAGGATGGAAATTAGCTAAAGTTCTTTGACAATCCTAAAGAGGTTATGGACTTTGCTGTCTCTACCAATCATGCAGTTTCAGGAACGATGTAGTCCTTCAAGGTCTCCAAAGAGAGTAGAGATGTAAGGTGGGATCCAGTTTTTTAAAAGAAATGGAAGCAATGGTGACCGAAGTGGTAACGTTGATTTAAAAAAATAAATCTTTTATCTTTTTTTTGAGAAGAGTTTAAATAGTTTAAATAATGATGATAGTTTAATGAAATGGGAGTTGGGAGAGGGAACTGGGTGGGCACTAGTTTCCAGAAGTCATCAGCTACCTGTGAGTTATCTCACACCCAATATTTTGGGGGAGTTACCGCTTTGGGCGGTTTAAACAGGAAGAGGTAGTTGTGACCTCCGACCTGTTTTTTTTTCTTTTTAATTTTTGGGTTAAGAAGTGAAGGTTTTTTTATTATTATTATTTTTTAAATAAATAATTTTTTTAAAACTCTTTTTGTTTTCTGATTGTAATTGAGAGGGAATTAGGAGGTTTTTTTTCTCTTCTTTTTTTCTCTTTTTTTGGGGGGAAGTTTTTTTCTCTTTTTTCTTTCTTTTTTAAGAGGATGATGTCACAGAAGATAAGTCAAAAATTGAGGATGTTGAATTAGATGAAGAGGAAGATGAGGGGAAAGGTGATAAGAAGAAAAAGAAGAAAATTAAGTACAAATACATTGAGGGAGAAGAGTTTAATAAAATTGTTAATTTTGATAGAGAATTTTGAAGATGTTATAAATGAAGAATATGGAGAATTTTATAAGAGTTTGAACTTTTTTCTTTTTTTATATAAGGGGAGGGGAAGGGAATAAAAAGTTTATCTGATTGTTTTTCTAAGGGATGTTTTTGTTCTCTTGATGAATTATAAAGGAAACTTGGTATTAATGGAAATTCTGTATTTATGTATTATTAATTATGATTTTTTTGAATAACAGATATGTGGTTGATATATGATTTTAATATTTGAACTTAGTTTTAAAGTGGATTTTATTTGTTAAATAAATGTATTATGTTTGATTTAAATATATGTTTAAGGGTATTATTTTAGTTTTGATTTTTTTTGTTGTTAGTAATTTTTTTGTTGTTGTTAAGTTTTATCCTTTTTTTGTAAGTGGGGTTTTTTCTATTTTATTTACAATATTGTTAATTAATTCTTCACTCTTTATTTTGGGGAGAGGGTTGGACTAATTTTAAATTAGATGATTAATGTTGTGTTATAATTATTGGGGGGGTTAATTTGTGTAGTTTAATGATGTAGTATTCTAATTTTTATTATCTTATTTGTTATTATTTCTTTAAATGTAATTTTTATTTTATTCATGTCATAAAATTTTAAATAAAGTTTAAAAAAAAAGAGAGGGGTGGGAGTGTGGAATGAGCTGAAGGGGTGAATCCCGGCTCAGTGTTAACATTGAAGAATTTGGACAGAGATCCATGGATGGGTGAAGCATGAACCGGGGACGGGGAAGTGGGATGGGACACTAGTTCTGCACAGACCGGAGGGGGTTACAGGCACAAGGAGGGATGTAGGG
Source organism: Narcine bancroftii (assembly GCF_036971445.1). NCBI lineage: Eukaryota > Metazoa > Chordata > Chondrichthyes > Torpediniformes > Narcinidae > Narcine > Narcine bancroftii. The sequence continues at coordinate 232,217,812 of NC_091471.1, read as the reverse complement.
GACCAGAGGGGGTTACAGACACTGGGGGGGGGGGGTGTAGGGGATGGGGGGGGTGGGGGTTACAGACACAGGGAGGGGTGTAGGGGACCGGAGGGGGTTACAGACAGGAAGGGGTGGAGAGGGTTACAGAGACGGGGAGGGGTGGAGGGCACAGAAGGGGGTTAGAGAGACAGGGAGGGGTGGAAGGCACAGGAGGGGGTTACAGAGACGGGGAGAAGTGGAGGCAGAAGAGGGGGGATTACAGAGACGGAGAGGGGTGTAGGGGACCAAAGGGGGTTTCAGAGAAATGGAGGGGTGCAGGGTACTGGAGGGAGGTGACAGACACAGAGAGGGGTTAAGGGGACCGGCAGGGTTAGAGACAGGGAAGGGTGTAGGGGACTGGAGGAGGGGGGGTGGTGGTTACAGAGATAGGGAGGTGTGTCAGGGACGAGAAAGTGTTACAGCGACAGAAAAGGGTGGAGGGCACAGGAGGGGGGGGGGTTACAGAGACATGGAGGGGCGGAAGACAGAGGAGGGGGTACAGAGACGGGGAGGGGTGTCGGGGACCGGAGGGGGTTACAGAGACAGGGAGGGGTGGGATAATTCTTAATCCATCTTAAACAAAAATGCAACTTTGAAAAGTGTTGGTCTCGATGCAAAATGTATCACTTGCCTTGACTCGCCGGCCACAGGAATTAGGAATGGGTCAGGGTCAGGAGTCCGAATACAACCCTTCCACAGCGCGAACCACGTTAAAGGGAGAGGTGCAGAGATATGAGATAGCCGACCTGCACGCATACACAAACCGCCGGCTCTCCACCAACACCGCCACCTGCTGGCAGAGAGGGGAGCATCCCGATGGAATGAGTCACAGGGATCCAGGGATGTAGGGGCGGGGGAGGGGGGGTTATATATAAGATAACAATTCCAGGGGGAGTGTCACAGGCCGGCATCTGATCCAGGGGTTCAGGAGGGATTACATAGAGAAAAGCAGATCCCTGGGCGTGGTTCACAGGCTCGGATCTGAACCAGGGATTCGGGGAAGGGGGTTTATATATAGAATAACAGATCCCAGGGAGTGGGTCAGGCTGGGGCCTGATGCAGGAGTTCAGGGGATTTATATATGTAGAATATCAGATCCCCAGGAGTCGGTCATAGGCTGGGGTCTGATCCAGGGTTTCGGGGGTTTATATATAGCATATCATTTTCCAGGGAGTGGGTCACAGGCTGGGGTGTGATCCAAGATTTTGGAGCTGGGGGGGCTGATTTATATATACAGAATAACAGATCCCAGGGAGTGGGTCACAGGCTGGGTTGTGATCCAGGGGTTCTGGGGGGAGGGGGCTGATTTATGTATATATAGAATAACAGATCCCACGGAGTGGGTCACAGGCTGGGATCTTATTCAGGTTTCGGGGAATTTCTATTTAGAATAATAGATACCAGGGAGTGGGTCCCAAGCTAGGATCTGATCCAGGGGTTCGGGGGGTTAATATATAGAATAACAGATCCCTGGGACTGAGTCGCAAGCTGGAGTCTGATTCAGGGTTTTGGGGGTTTTATATATAGAATATCAGATCCCCAGGAGTGGGTCACAGGCTGCGGTCTGATACAAGTTTTGGTGTGTTGATGTGCCGAATCCCACCTGTCCCTAGTTTTATTGCTCATCTCTCATGAATGCAGTGTCCAGTGTGTTCTCTGCCGGAATCGTTTCCTGAATCAGGCTCCAGTTGTGGCCCAACTGGAGTTGAACCTTGAATGACCTTCCTGATACGTTCTAATCACAGGCCAAATCTGAAATGGTATGGCGGTGTGTTCTAACTGGACTGTAAACCTGAATGGGTCACCTAGCACAGTTTAACCAGAGTGTAACCGTGAATGGGTCTCCCGGCACAGTCTAACCAGAGAGGAACCCTGAACTGGGCAGCCATCACATTCTAACCAGAGAGGAACCCTGAACAGGGCAGCCGGCACATTATAAGGAGAGGGTCACCCTGAACGGGGCTCCCAGTGCATTCTAACTGGAATATAAACCTGAATGGGGCACCCGGTGCTGTCTAACCAGAATGGATCCCTCAACAGGGCTCCAGGCACAGTCGAACCGGAGAGTTACCCTGAATGGGGCTCCCGGTGCAGTCTAACTGGAGTGTAACCCTAAATGGGGCTCCAAGCACAGTACAACCAGAGTGGAATGTTGAATGGGGCTCCCAGTGCAGTCTAACTGGAGTGTAACCCTGAACAGGGTTCACACCACAGTCTAACCAAAGAGGAACCCTGAACAGGGCTCCTGGCGAAGTCTAACCTGAGAGAAACCCTGAACAGGGCTCCCGGCTCAGTCTAACCAGAAAGGAACCCTGAAAATGGCTCACTGTGAAGTCTCACCAGAGAGAAACCCTGAACAGGGCTCCCAGTGAAGTATAACCAAAGAACCATGAACAGGGCTCTCGGTGCAGTCAAAATATGGAGTGTAACCCTGAACGGGGCTCCTGGAGATGTCTGACCAGAGAGAAACCCTGAAAAGGGCTCCTTGTGCAGTCTAAACAGAGAGAAATCCTGAATGGGGCTCCCGGCACAGTCTAACCAGAGGAGAACCGTGAACGGCATTCCGGTGCAGTCTAACTGGAGGGTAACTCTGAATGGTGCTTATGGCACAGTCAAAACAGAGAGAAACCCTGAACGGGGCTCCCGGCACAGTCTAACCAGAGAAGAATCATGAACGGCGCTCCTGGTGCAGTCTAACTGGAGTGTATCCATGAATGGGGATCCCGATGCAGTCTAACCAGAAAGGAACCCTGAAAATGGCTCACTGTGAAGTCTCACCAGAGAGAAACCCTGAACAGGGCTCCCAGTGAAGTATAACCAAAGAACCATGAACAGGGCTCTCGGTGCAGTCAAAATATGGAGTGTAACCCTGAACGGGGCTCCTGGAGATGTCTGACCAGAGAGAAACCCTGAAAAGGGCTCCTTGTGCAGTCTAAACAGAGAGAAATCCTGAATGGGGCTCCCGGCACAGTCTAACCAGAGGAGAACCGTGAACGGCATTCCGGTGCAGTCTAACTGGAGGGTAACTCTGAATGGTGCTTATGGCACAGTCAAAACAGAGAGAAACCCTGAACGGGGCTCCCGGCACAGTCTAACCAGAGAAGAATCATGAATGGCGCTCCTGGTGCAGTCTAACTGGAGTGTATCCATGAATGGGGATCCCGATGCAGTCTAACCAGAGGGGAACCTTGAACGAGGCTTCCGATGCAGTCTAACTGGAGTGTAACTCAGAACTGGGCTCCCAGTGCAGTCTAACCAGAGCGGAACCATGAACAGAGCCCGGAGCAGTCTAACCTGAGAGAAACCCTGAACGGGGCTCCCGGCACAGTCTAACCAGAGAAGAATCATGAACGGCGCTCCTGGTGCAGTCTAACTGGAGTGTATCCATGAATGGGGATCCCGATGCAGTCTAACCAGAGGGGAACCTTGAACGAGGCTTCCGATGCAGTCTAACTGGTGTGTAACTCAGAACTGGGCTCCCAGTGCAGTCTAACCAGAGCGGAACCATGAACAGAGCCCGGAGCAGTCTAACCTGAGAGAAACCCTGAATGGGGCTCCCGGTGAAGTCTAACTGGTGTATAAAACTGAATGGGGCTCCCGGACTAGTCTAACCAGATAGAAACCCTGAACGGAGCTCCTGGAGAAGTCTAACCAGAGTGGAACCCTAAACGGGGATCCTAGTTCATTCTGATTTGTGTGTAACCCTGAACAGGGTTCCCAGTGCATTCTAACCAAATCAGAAACATGAACGGGGCTCCCGGAGCAGACGAACCACACAGGAAATGTTAATGGGGCTCCCGGCGCAGTCTCACCTGAGCGAAACAGTGAACGGGACTCTCGGTGCAGTCTAACCAGAGAGGAATCCTGAACAGGGGTCCCAATGCACTCTAACTGGAGTGTAACCCTGACGGTGCTCCTGGTGCAACTTAACTGGAGTATATCCCCGAACGGGGATTCCGACGAAGTCTAACCAGAGAAAAACCCAGAACGTGGCTCCCGGTGCAGTCCAACTGGAGTGCAAAACTGAACGGGGCAGCCGGTGTAGTCCAACCAGAGCGGAACACTAAACAGGGCTCCCGGTGCAGTCTAAATGGAGTCTAACCCTGAACGGGGCTTCCAGTGTAGTCTAACTGGAGTATAACCCTGAATGGGTCTCTCGGCACAGTCTAACCAGAGAGGAAACCTGAACAGGGATCCCAGTGCAGTCTAACTAGAGGGTAATCATGAATGGGGCTCCCGGGGCAGTGTAACTGCAGTGTAACCCTGAACAGGGCTCCCGGCGCAGTCTAACCAGAGAGGAACTTTGTACAGGGCTCCCAGCACAGTCTAACCAGAGACGAAACCTGAACAGGGCTCCCAGGGCAGTGCAACTGGTGTGTAACACTGAACAGGGCTCCCGGTGCAGTTAAACAGGAGTCGAACCCTGAACGGGTTCCCCAACACAGTCGAACCAGAGAGGAATCCTAAATTGAGCTCCCAATGCCGTCTAACTGGAGTGTAACCATGAGCGGGGCTCCTGGTGCAGTCTAACCAGAGAGGAATCCTGAACTGGTCTACTGGTCCAGTCTAACTGGAGTGTAAACCTGAACGGGTTTCTGGGCACAGTCGAACCAAAGAGGAATCCTGAACGGGGCTCGCAGTGAAGTCTAACTAGACGGGAATCGTGAACTGGGATCCCAGTGCAGTCTAACTGGAGTATAACTCTGATCAGGGCTCCCGGTACTGTCTAACCAGAGATGAACCCTTAATGGGGCTCACAGTGGAGTCTAACCAGATAGGAACCATGAGCGGAGTTCCCAGAGCAGTCTAATCAGAACTGAACACTGAACGGGAGAGAGAAATCCTGAACGGGGATCCCGGTGCAGTCTAACTGGAAGGTTACTCTGAACGGGGTTCCCGGCGCAGTCTAACCAGAGAGGAAACCGCGCAGTCTAACCAGAGAGAATCCCTGGAACGGGGCTCCTGGTGCAGTCTAACTGGAGTGTATTCTTGAATGGAGATCCTGACACAGTCGAACCGGAGGGGAACCGTGAACGGGGTTCCCAGTGCAGTCTAACTGGAGTGTAACTCTGAACAGGGCTCCCACTGCAGTCTAACCAGAGCAGAACCAAGAACAGAGCTCCTGAGAGAAACCCTGAATAGGGCTCCCAGTGCAGTCTAACTGGCGTATAAAACTGAACGGGGCTCCCGGCTTAGTCTAACCAGAGAATAACTGGGAATGGGGCTCCCAGTGCAGTTTAACTGGCATATAAAACTGAACGGGGCTCCTGGAGAAGTCTAACCAGAGAGAAATCCTGAACGAGACTCCCGGTGCAGTCGAACCAAAGAAGAACTGTAAACGGCGCTCCTGGTGCAGTCTAACTGGAGGGTATCCCTGAATGGGGATCCTGACACAGACTGACCAGAGGGCAACCTTGAAATGGGCTCCCGGTGGAGTCTAACTGGAGTGTAACTCTGAACAGGGCTCCCAGTGCAGTCTAACCAGAGCGGAACCATGAACAGAGCTCCCAGAGCAGTTTAACCTGAGAGAAACCCTGAATGGGGGTCCCGGTGAAGTCTAACTGGTGTATAACCCTGAACGGGGCTGCTGGAGCAGTCTAGCCAGAGAATAACTGGGAATGGGGCTCCCAGTGCAGTTTAACTGGCATATAAAACTGAACGGGGCTCATGGAGAAGCCTAACCAGAGAGAAATCCTGAACGAGACTCCTGGTTCAGTCTAACCAAAGAAGAACTGTGAACAGCGCTCCTGGTGCAGTCTAACTGGAGAGTATCCCTGAATGGGGATCCTGACGCAGTCTGACCAGAGGGCAACCTTGAAATGGGCTCCCGGTGGTGTCTAACTGGAGTGTAACTTTGAACAGGGCTCCCAGTACAGTCTAACCAGAGCGGAACCATGAACAGAGCTCCCAGAGCAGTTTAACCTGAGAGAAACCCTGAACGGGGCACCCAGTGGAGTCTAACCAGAATGGAACTGTGAATGGGGCACCCGGTGCAGTCTAACCATAGTGTAAATGTTAACGTGGCTCCCAGTGCAGTCTAACCAGAGAGGAAATGTTAACGTGGCTCCCAGCGCAGTCTAACCAGAGAGGAAATGTTAACAGGGCTCCGTGCACAGTCTAACATGAACTGAAATGTGAACTGGGCTCCTGGTGAGGTCTAACCTGAGTGGAATTGTGAGCGGGGCTCCCAGTGTACTCTCAGCAGAGCGGAACCGTGAATGGGGCTCCTGGTGCAGTCTAACTGGAGTGTAACCCTGAATGGGGCACTCGGTGCAGTCTAACCAGCGAGGAATTCTGAATGAAGCAGCCGGTGCAGACTAACTGAAGTGAAGTCATGAATGGGGCTCCCGGCGATGTCTAAAGAGAGAGGAACCCTGAATGGGGCACTCGGTGCAGTCTAACCAGAGAGGAATCCTGAATGAAACTGCCGGTGCAGACTAACCAAAACAGAACATTGAACGGGGCACCCGGCACAGTCTAACTGCAGTATAACCCTGAAGGAGGCACCCAGTGTCGTCCAACCAGAGCAGAAACCTGAATGGGGAAACTGGCACAATCTAACCAGAGAGGAACCCTGAATGGGGCTCCTGATGCAGTCTAACTAGAGAGTAATCCTGAACAGGGTTCCCAGTGCAGTGTAACTGGAGTGTAACTCTGAACAGGACTCCTGGTGCAGTCTAACCAGAGTGCAACCGTGAACGGTGCTCCCAGCGCAGTCTAACCAGAGCGGAACACTGAGTGGGACTCCCAGTGCAGTCCAACTGTAGTGTAACCCTGAATGAGAAACCCGGTTCAGTCTAACCAGTTTGGAACCATGAACGGGGCTCCCGGTGCAGTCTAACTGGAGTGTAAATCTGAACCTGGCTCCCCGCACAGTCTAACCAGAGACTAACCCTGAATGGGGCTCATGGTGCAGTCTAACCAGACAGTAACTATGACCGGGACTCTTGGTGCAGTCTAACTGAAGTGTAACCCTGAATGGTGCACTCCGCGCAGTCTAACCAGAGAAGAATCCTGAAGGAGGCTCCCAGTGCAGACTAACTGGAGTGAAATCCTGAACAGGGTCCTGGCGCAGTCTAACCAGAGAGGAACCCTAAATGGTGTTCCCTGTGCAGTGTAACCCTGAACGGGGCTCCTGGTGCAGTCTAATCAGAGTGGAACCGTGAACGGTGCTCCCAGAGCCGTCTAACCAGAGAGGAATCCTGAAGGAGGCTCCCGGTGCAGACTAACTGGAGTGAAATCCTGAACAGGGTCCTGGCGCAGTCTAACCAGAGACTAACCCTGAATGGGGCTCCCGGTGGAGTCTAACTGGAGTGTAACCCTGAACGGTGTTCCCGGTGGAGTCTAACCAGACAGAAATCCTGAACGGGCTCCAAGTGCAGTCTAAACAGAGCGGAACTGTGAATGGAGCTCACAGAACAGTCTAACCAGAGTGGAACACTGAACGGGGCACCTGGCACAGCATAACTGGAGTATTACCCTGAATGAGGCACCTGGTACAGTCTAACCAGAGCGGAAACCTGAATAGAGCTCCCGGCACAGTCTAACAAGAGAGGAACCCTGAACGGGGCTCTTGGTGCAGTCTAACCAGAGTGGAATCCTGAATGAGATCCCAGTGCAGTCTAACTGGCGTATAAAACTGAACGGGGCTCCCGGCTTAGTCTAACCAGAGAATAACTGGGAATGGGGCTCCCAGTGCAGTTTAACTGGCATATAAAACTGAACGGGGCTCCTGGAGAAGTCTAACCAGAGAGAAATCCTGAACGAGACTCCCGGTGCAGTCGAACCAAAGAAGAACTGTAAACGGCGCTCCTGGTGCAGTCTAACTGGAGGGTATCCCTGAATGGGGATCCTGACACAGACTGACCAGAGGGCAACCTTGAAATGGGCTCCCGGTGGAGTCTAACTGGAGTGTAACTCTGAACAGGGCTCCCAGTGCAGTCTAACCAGAGCGGAACCATGAACAGAGCTCCCAGAGCAGTTTAACCTGAGAGAAACCCTGAATGGGGGTCCCGGTGAAGTCTAACTGGTGTATAACCCTGAACGGGGCTGCTGGAGCAGTCTAGCCAGAGAATAACTGGGAATGGGGCTCCCAGTGCAGTTTAACTGGCATATAAAACTGAACGGGGCTCATGGAGAAGCCTAACCAGAGAGAAATCCTGAACGAGACTCCTGGTTCAGTCTAACCAAAGAAGAACTGTGAACAGCGCTCCTGGTGCAGTCTAACTGGAGAGTATCCCTGAATGGGGATCCTGACGCAGTCTGACCAGAGGGCAACCTTGAAATGGGCTCCCGGTGGTGTCTAACTGGAGTGTAACTTTGAACAGGGCTCCCAGTACAGTCTAACCAGAGCGGAACCATGAACAGAGCTCCCAGAGCAGTTTAACCTGAGAGAAACCCTGAACGGGGCACCCAGTGGAGTCTAACCAGAATGGAACTGTGAATGGGGCACCCGGTGCAGTCTAACCATAGTGTAAATGTTAACGTGGCTCCCAGTGCAGTCTAACCAGAGAGGAAATGTTAACGTGGCTCCCAGCGCAGTCTAACCAGAGAGGAAATGTTAACAGGGCTCCGTGCACAGTCTAACATGAACTGAAATGTGAACTGGGCTCCTGGTGAGGTCTAACCTGAGTGGAATTGTGAGCGGGGCTCCCAGTGTACTCTCAGCAGAGCGGAACCGTGAATGGGGCTCCTGGTGCAGTCTAACTGGAGTGTAACCCTGAATGGGGCACTCGGTGCAGTCTAACCAGCGAGGAATTCTGAATGAAGCAGCCGGTGCAGACTAACTGAAGTGAAGTCATGAATGGGGCTCCCGGCGATGTCTAAAGAGAGAGGAACCCTGAATGGGGCACTCGGTGCAGTCTAACCAGAGAGGAATCCTGAATGAAACTGCCGGTGCAGACTAACCAAAACAGAACATTGAACGGGGCACCCGGCACAGTCTAACTGCAGTATAACCCTGAAGGAGGCACCCAGTGTCGTCCAACCAGAGCAGAAACCTGAATGGGGAAACTGGCACAATCTAACCAGAGAGGAACCCTGAATGGGGCTCCTGATGCAGTCTAACTAGAGAGTAATCCTGAACAGGGTTCCCAGTGCAGTGTAACTGGAGTGTAACTCTGAACAGGACTCCTGGTGCAGTCTAACCAGAGTGCAACCGTGAACGGTGCTCCCAGCGCAGTCTAACCAGAGCGGAACACTGAGTGGGACTCCCAGTGCAGTCTAACTGTAGTGTAACCCTGAATGAGAAACCCGGTTCAGTCTAACCAGTTTGGAACCATGAACGGGGCTCCCGGTGCAGTCTAACTGGAGTGTAAATCTGAACCTGGCTCCCCGCACAGTCTAACCAGAGACTAACCCTGAATGGGGCTCATGGTGCAGTCTAACCAGACAGTAACTATGACCGGGACTCTTGGTGCAGTCTAACTGAAGTGTAACCCTGAATGGTGCACTCCGCGCAGTCTAACCAGAGAAGAATCCTGAAGGAGGCTCCCAGTGCAGACTAACTGGAGTGAAATCCTGAACAGGGTCCTGGCGCAGTCTAACCAGAGAGGAACCCTAAATGGTGTTCCCTGTGCAGTGTAACCCTGAACGGGGCTCCTGGTGCAGTCTAATCAGAGTGGAACCGTGAACGGTGCTCCCAGAGCCGTCTAACCAGAGAGGAATCCTGAAGGAGGCTCCCGGTGCAGACTAACTGGAGTGAAATCCTGAACAGGGTCCTGGCGCAGTCTAACCAGAGACTAACCCTGAATGGGGCTCCCGGTGGAGTCTAACTGGAGTGTAACCCTGAACGGTGTTCCCGGTGGAGTCTAACCAGACAGAAATCCTGAACGGGCTCCAAGTGCAGTCTAAACAGAGCGGAACTGTGAATGGAGCTCACAGAACAGTCTAACCAGAGTGGAACACTGAACGGGGCACCTGGCACAGCATAACTGGAGTATTACCCTGAATGAGGCACCTGGTACAGTCTAACCAGAGCGGAAACCTGAATAGAGCTCCCGGCACAGTCTAACAAGAGAGGAACCCTGAACGGGGCTCTTGGTGCAGTCTAACCAGAGTGGAATCCTGAATGAGATCCCAGTGCAGTCTAACTGGCGTATAAAACTGAACGGGGCTCCCGGCTTAGTCTAACCAGAGAATAACTGGGAATGGGGCTCCCAGTGCAGTTTAACTGGCATATAAAACTGAACGGGGCTCCTGGAGAAGTCTAACCAGAGAGAAATCCTGAACGAGACTCCCGGTGCAGTCGAACCAAAGAAGAACTGTAAACGGCGCTCCTGGTGCAGTCTAACTGGAGGGTATCCCTGAATGGGGATCCTGACACAGACTGACCAGAGGGCAACCTTGAAATGGGCTCCCGGTGGAGTCTAACTGGAGTGTAACTCTGAACAGGGCTCCCAGTGCAGTCTAACCAGAGCGGAACCATGAACAGAGCTCCCAGAGCAGTTTAACCTGAGAGAAACCCTGAATGGGGGTCCCGGTGAAGTCTAACTGGTGTATAACCCTGAACGGGGCTGCTGGAGCAGTCTAGCCAGAGAATAACTGGGAATGGGGCTCCCAGTGCAGTTTAACTGGCATATAAAACTGAACGGGGCTCATGGAGAAGCCTAACCAGAGAGAAATCCTGAACGAGACTCCTGGTTCAGTCTAACCAAAGAAGAACTGTGAACAGCGCTCCTGGTGCAGTCTAACTGGAGAGTATCCCTGAATGGGGATCCTGACGCAGTCTGACCAGAGGGCAACCTTGAAATGGGCTCCCGGTGGTGTCTAACTGGAGTGTAACTTTGAACAGGGCTCCCAGTACAGTCTAACCAGAGCGGAACCATGAACAGAGCTCCCAGAGCAGTTTAACCTGAGAGAAACCCTGAACGGGGCACCCAGTGGAGTCTAACCAGAATGGAACTGTGAATGGGGCACCCGGTGCAGTCTAACCATAGTGTAAATGTTAACGTGGCTCCCAGTGCAGTCTAACCAGAGAGGAAATGTTAACGTGGCTCCCAGCGCAGTCTAACCAGAGAGGAAATGTTAACAGGGCTCCGTGCACAGTCTAACATGAACTGAAATGTGAACTGGGCTCCTGGTGAGGTCTAACCTGAGTGGAATTGTGAGCGGGGCTCCCAGTGTACTCTCAGCAGAGCGGAACCGTGAATGGGGCTCCTGGTGCAGTCTAACTGGAGTGTAACCCTGAATGGGGCACTCGGTGCAGTCTAACCAGCGAGGAATTCTGAATGAAGCAGCCGGTGCAGACTAACTGAAGTGAAGTCATGAATGGGGCTCCCGGCGATGTCTAAAGAGAGAGGAACCCTGAATGGGGCACTCGGTGCAGTCTAACCAGAGAGGAATCCTGAATGAAACTGCCGGTGCAGACTAACCAAAACAGAACATTGAACGGGGCACCCGGCACAGTCTAACTGCAGTATAACCCTGAAGGAGGCACCCAGTGTCGTCCAACCAGAGCAGAAACCTGAATGGGGAAACTGGCACAATCTAACCAGAGAGGAACCCTGAATGGGGCTCCTGATGCAGTCTAACTAGAGAGTAATCCTGAACAGGGTTCCCAGTGCAGTGTAACTGGAGTGTAACTCTGAACAGGACTCCTGGTGCAGTCTAACCAGAGTGCAACCGTGAACGGTGCTCCCAGCGCAGTCTAACCAGAGCGGAACACTGAGTGGGACTCCCAGTGCAGTCTAACTGTAGTGTAACCCTGAATGAGAAACCCGGTTCAGTCTAACCAGTTTGGAACCATGAACGGGGCTCCCGGTGCAGTCTAACTGGAGTGTAAATCTGAACCTGGCTCCCCGCACAGTCTAACCAGAGACTAACCCTGAATGGGGCTCATGGTGCAGTCTAACCAGACAGTAACTATGACCGGGACTCTTGGTGCAGTCTAACTGAAGTGTAACCCTGAATGGTGCACTCCGCGCAGTCTAACCAGAGAAGAATCCTGAAGGAGGCTCCCAGTGCAGACTAACTGGAGTGAAATCCTGAACAGGGTCCTGGCGCAGTCTAACCAGAGAGGAACCCTAAATGGTGTTCCCTGTGCAGTGTAACCCTGAACGGGGCTCCTGGTGCAGTCTAATCAGAGTGGAACCGTGAACGGTGCTCCCAGAGCCGTCTAACCAGAGAGGAATCCTGAAGGAGGCTCCCGGTGCAGACTAACTGGAGTGAAATCCTGAACAGGGTCCTGGCGCAGTCTAACCAGAGACTAACCCTGAATGGGGCTCCCGGTGGAGTCTAACTGGAGTGTAACCCTGAACGGTGTTCCCGGTGGAGTCTAACCAGACAGAAATCCTGAACGGGCTCCAAGTGCAGTCTAAACAGAGCGGAACTGTGAATGGAGCTCACAGAACAGTCTAACCAGAGTGGAACACTGAACGGGGCACCTGGCACAGCATAACTGGAGTATTACCCTGAATGAGGCACCTGGTACAGTCTAACCAGAGCGGAAACCTGAATAGAGCTCCCGGCACAGTCTAACAAGAGAGGAACCCTGAACGGGGCTCTTGGTGCAGTCTAACCAGAGTGGAATCCTGAATGAGATCCCAGTGCAGTCTAACTGGAGTGTAATACTGAACAGGGTTCGCGGTGCAGTCTAACGGGAGTGTAACCCTGAACGTGGCTCCTGGTGTAGTGTAACCAGAACAGAACCGTGAGTAAGGCTTCCGATGCACTCTAACCAGAGTTGAAGCATGAATGCGGCTCTCGGTGAAGGATAACCATAGCGTAACTGATAACGGGGCTCCCGGCACAGTCTAACCAGAACAGTACTGTGAACGGGGCTCCTGGTGCAGTCCAACCAGAAGGGAACCGTGAACAAGGCTCCCAGTCCAGCCTAATTAGAGTGTAACCCTCAATGTGGTTCCCGGCGCCATCTAACGAGAGGGGATCCGTAAACAGGACTCCCGGACCAGTCTAACTGGATTGTAAGCCTGAACAGGGCTCCTGGCATAGTCTAACCAGAACGGGGCTCCCGGAGTAATCTAACTGGAGTGTGTAACCCTGAATGGGGCTCCCGTTGCAGTCTAACTGGACTGAAACCCTGAACGAGGCTCCTGGTGCAGTATAACCAGAGCAGAACTGTAAGTGGGGCTCCTGATCCACTCTAACTAGTGCAAAACCGTGAACGGGGCTCCCACCACTGTCTAACCAGAGAGGAATCCTGAAAGGGTCTCCTGGTCCAGTCTAACTGGAGTGTAAACCTGAATGGGTTTCTGGGCACAGCCGAACCAAAGAGGAATCCTGAAGTGAAGTCTAACTAGAGGGGAATTGTGAACTGGGCTTCCGATACAGTCTAACTGGAGTGTAAATCTGATCAGGGCTCCCGGTACTGTCTAACCAGAGAGTAACCCTGAATGGGGCTCCCGGTGGAGTCTAACCAGAGAGGAACCCTGAACGGGGCTCATGGTGGAGTCTAACCAGAGCAGAACTGTGAGCGGACCACCCAGAGCAGTATAATCAGAACAGAACACTGAAAGGGACACCTGGCACAGTCTAACTGCAGTATATGAAGGAGGCACCCGGTGTAGTCTAATCAGAGCAGAAGCCTGAATAGGGCTCCTGGTGAAGTCTAAACAGAGAGGAACCCTGAACGGGGCTCCCGGCGCAGTCGAACCAGAGAGGAATACTGAACGAGGCTCCCGCTGCAGGCCAACTGAAGTGTAACCCCGAAAGGGGCTGGTGGTGCAGTCAAACCAGAGCGTAAACCTGAACGTGTCTCCTGGTACAGTCTAACTGAAGTGTAAACATGAACAGGGTTCCAGGCACACTTGAACCAAAGAGGAATCCTGAACGGGGCGCACAGTGAAGTCTAACTAGAGGGGAATCGTGAACTGGGCTCCCGGTGCAGTCTAACTGGAATGTAACTCTGATCAGGGTTCCCGGTACTGTCTAACCAGAGAGGAACCCTGAACAGGGCTCCCGGCGCAGACTAATAGAGAGTAATCCTGAATGGGGCTCCTGGTGCAGTCGAAATGGAGTGTAACTCTGAACTGGGATCCCAGCACAGCCTAACCAGAGAGGAACCCTGAACAGGATCCCGGTGCATTCTAAATGGAGTGTAATTCTGAACGGGGCTCACGGTGGAGTCTCACCAGAGACGAACCATGAACAGGGCTCCCAGTGCAATCTAATGAGAGCGGAACAGTGAACGGAGCTCCTGGAGCAGTCTTACCAGAACGGAACACTAAACGGGGCACCAGTCACAGTCTAACTGGAGTATAACTCTGAATGAGGCACCCAGTGCCGACTAACCAGAGCGGAACACTGAAAGGAGCTCCTGGCGCAGTCTAACCAGAGAGGAACCCTGTACAGGGCTCCCAGCGCAGTCTAACCAGAGACGAAACCTGAACAGGGCTCCCAGGGCAGTGCAACTGGTGTGTAACACTGAACAGGGCTCCCAGTGCAGTTAAACATGAGTCAAACCCTGAACGGGTTCCCCAACACAGTCGAACCAGAGAGGAATCCTAAATTGAGCTTCCAATGCCGTCTAACTGGAGTGTAACCGTGAACGGGGCTCCTGGTGCAGTCTAACCAGAGAGGAATCCTGAACTGGTCTACTGGTCCAGTCTAACTGGAGTGTAAACCTGAACGGGTTTCTGGGCACAGTCGAACCAAAGAGGAATCCTGAACGGGGCTCGCAGTGAAGTCTAACTAGAGGGGAATTGTGAACTGGGCTCCCAGTGCAGTCTAACTGGAGTATAACTCTGATCAGGGCTCCCGGTACTGTCTAACCAGAGAGGAACCCTTAATGGGGCTCACAGTGGAGTCTAACCAGATAGGAACCATGTGCGGAGTTCCCAGAGCAGTCTAACCAGAACTGAACACTGAACGGGAGAGAGAAATCCTGAACGGGGCTCCCGGTGCAGTCTAACTGTAGTGTAACCCTGAATGAGAAACCTGGTTCAGTCTAACCAGTTCGGAACCATGAACGGGGCTCCCAGTGCAGTCTAACTGGAGTGTAAATCTGAACCTGGCTCCCGGCACTGTCCAACCAGAGACTAACCCTGAATGGGGCTCATGGTGCAGTCTAACCAGAGGGAAACTATGACCGGGAATCTTGGTGCAGTCTAACTGGAGTGTAACCCTGAACGGTGTTCCCGGGGTTCCAGGTGCAGTCCAAACAGAGCGGAACCGTGAACGGAGCTCCCAGAACAGTCTAACCAGAGCGGAACACTGAACGGGGCACCAGTTACAGTCTAACTGGAGTATAACCATGAACGAGGCACCCAGTGCCGTCTAACCATAGCGGAATGCTGAACAGAGCTCCCGGCACAGTCCAACCAGAGAGGAACCCTGAATGGGGCTCCCGGAGCAGTCTTACCAGAGCAGAATACTGAATGGGGCTACCGGTGCAGTCTAACCAGAGACGAAATCTGAACAGGACTCCCAGTGCAGTGCAACTGGTGTGTAACCCTGAACAGGGCTCCCGGTGCAGTTAAACTTGAGACGAACCTTGAATGGGCTTCCTGGCACAGTCGAACCAGAGAGGAATCCTGAATGGGGCTTCCAGTGCAGTGCAACTGGAGTGTAACCTTGAACGGGGCTCCTGATGAAGTCTAACCAGAGGAGAACCGTGAACTTGGATCTCGGTGGAGTATAACTGCAGTGTAACTCTGAATGGGGCTTCAGGTGCCGTGCAACACAGCTACCAGCATAGTCTAACCAGAGTGGAACCCTGAACGGGGCTCTTGGTGCAATCTAACTGGAGTGTGCAACACTGAATGGGGCTCCTGGTGCAGTCTAATGAGAGAGGAACCCTGAACGGGGCTCCCGGTGCAGTCTAACTGCAGTGTAACCCTGAACGGGGCTCCCAGTACTGTCTAACCAGAGAAGAACCCTTAATGGGGCTCACGGTGGAGTCTAACCAGATAGGAACCATGAGCGGAGTTCCCAGAGCAGTCTAATCAGAACTGAACACTGAACGGGGCACCCAGTACAGTCTAACTGCAGTATAACCCTGAAGGAGGCAACCAGTGTAGTCTAACCAGAGCGGAAACCTGAATGGGGCTCCTGGCACAATCGAAGCAGAGAGGAACCCTGAACGGGGCTCCTGGCGCAGTCTAACTAGAGGGTAACCATGAACGGGGCTCCCGGGGCAGTGTAACTGCAGTGTAACCCTGAACAGGGCTCCCAGCGCAGTCTAACCTGAGCGAAACCCTGAACGGGGCTCCTAGTGCAGTCTAACTGGAGTGTGTAAGCCTGAACGGGGCTCAAAGCACAGTCCAACCAAAGAGGAAACCGAAACGGGGCTCCCGGTGCAGTCTGACTGGTGTGTAACCCTGAACGGGGCTCCCAGTGCAGTCTAACTGGAGTGTGTAAGCCTGAATGGGCTGAGTGGAATCCTGAACGAGATCCCAGTGCAGTCTAACTGGAGTGTAATACTGAACATGGCTTGCAGTGCAGTCTAACGGGAGTGTAACCCTGAACGTGGCTCCCGGTGCAGTGTAACCAGAGCAGAACCGTGAGTAAGGCTTCCGATGCACTCTAACCAGAGCTGAAGCATGAACACGGCTCTCGGTGCAGGATAACCATAGTGTAACTGTTAACGGGGCACCTGGTGCAGTCTAACTAGAGTGGAACCGTGAAGGGGCTGCCGGTACAGTCTAACCATAGCGTAACTGATAACGGGGCTCCCGGCACAGTCTAACCAGAACAGAACTGTGAATGGGGATCCTGGTGCAGTCCCACCAGAAGGGAACCGTAAACAAGGCTCCCGGTCCAGCCTAATTAGAGTGTAACCCTCAACGGGGTTCCCGGTGCCATCTAACGCGGCTTCCAGTGAAGTCTAACCAGAGGGGCACCGTGAACTGCACTCCCAGTGCAGTCTAACTAGAATACAACCCTGAATGGCACTCTCGGCACAGTCAAACCAGAGAGACACCCTGAACATGGCTCCCGGCGCGGTCTCATCAGAGACGAAAACTGAACAGGTGTCCCAGTGCAGTGTAACAGGTGTGTAACCCTGAACAGGGCTCCCGGTGCAGTCACACTTGAGAGGAACTCTGAACGGGTTTCCCGGCACAGTCGAACCAGAGAGGAATCCTGAATGGAGTTCCCAATGCAGTCTAACTGGAGTGTATCCGTGAACGGGGCTCCCGGTGCAGTCTAAACATAGCGTAAACAATTACGGGGCTCTCGGTACAGTCTAAACAGAGTGGAACAGTGAACAGGTCTCCAGAAGCAGTTGAACCAGAGAAAAATCCTAAACACGGCTCCCGGTGCAGTCTAAATGGAGTGTAACCCTGAATGCGACTCTCGGCACAGTCAAACCAGAGAGGAACCCTGAACAGGGCTCCCACTACAGTGTAACTGGTGTATTACCCTGAACAGGGCTCCCGGTGCAGTCAAACTTGAGAGGAAATCTGAACGGGCCTCCTGGTGCAGTCTCTAACCAGAGAGGAACCCTGAACGGGGCTCCCGGTGCATTCTAACTGGAGTGTAACCCTGAACGTGGCTCATGGTGGAGTCTAACCAGAGAGCAACCATGAACGGGGATCCTGGCGCACTCTAAGCAGAGTGGAATCCTGAATGAGATCCCAGTGCAGTCTAACTGGAGTGTAATACTGAACATGTCTCGCAGTGCAGTCTAGCGGGAGTGTAACCCTGAACGTGGCTCCCGGTGCAGTGTAACCAGAGCAGAACCGTGAGTAAGGCTTCCGATGCACTCTAACCAGAGCTGAAGCATGAACGCGGCTCTCGGTGCAGGATAACCATAGTGTAACTATTAACGGGGCTCCTGGTGCAGTCTAAATAGTGTGAAACCGTGACGGGGCTGCCGGTGCAGTCTAACCATAGTGTAACTGATAACGGGTTTCCGGCACAGTCTAACCAGAACAGAACTGTGAACGGGGCTCCGGGTGCAGTCCCACCAGAAGGGAACGGTGAACAAGGCTCCCGGTCCAGCCTAATCAGAGTGTAACACTCAACAGGGTTCCCGGTGCCATCTAACGAAAGGCGAACCGTAAACGGGGCTCCCGGACCAGTCTAACTGGATTGTAAGCCTGAACAGGGCTCCTGGCATAGTCTAACCAGAGAGGAAACCAGAACGGGGCTCCCGGAGCAATCTAACTGGAGTGTGTAACCCTGAATGGGGCTCCTTTTGCAGACTCACTTGGCTGAAACCCTGAACGAAGCTCCTGGTGCAGTATAACCAGAGCAGAACTGTGAACGGAGCTCCAGGAGCAGTCTTACCAGAACGGAACACTGAACGGGGCACCAGTCACAGTCGAACTGGAGTATAAACCTGAACGAGGCACCCAGTGCCATCTAACCAGAGCAGAACGCTGAACAGAGCTACCAGCGCAGTCTAACCAGAGAGGAAACCCGAACGGGGCTCTCAGTGCAGCCTAACTGGTGTGTAACTGTGAACGCGGCTTCCAGTGAAGTCTAACCAGAGGGGCACCGTGAACTGCACTCCCAATGCAGTCTAACTAGAGTACAACCTTGAATGGCACTCTCGGCACAGTCAAACCAGAGAGATACCCTGAACGTGGCTCCCGGCGCGGTCTAATTAGAGATGAAAACTGAACGGGGCTCCCAGTGCAGTGTAACAGGTGTGTAACCCTGAACAGGGCTCCCGGTGCAGTCACACTTGAGACGAACCCTAAACAGGTTTCCTGGCACAGTCGAACCAGAGAGAAATCCTGAATGGAGTTCACAATGCAGTCTAACTGGAGTGTATCCGTGAACGGGGACCCCAGTGCAGTCTAAACTTAGCGTAAACAACTACGGGGCTCTGGATACAGTCTAAACAGAGTGGAACTGTGAACGGGGCTCCAGAAGCAGTTGAACCAGAGAAAAATCCGAAACACGGCTCCCGGTGCAGTCTAAATGGAGTGTAACCCCGAATGGGACTCTCGGCACAGTCAAACCAGAGAGGAACCCTGAACAGGGCTCCCACTACAGTGTAACCGGTGTATTACCTTGAACAGGGTTCCCGGTGCAGTCAAACTTGAGAGGAAATCTGAACGGGCCTCCTGGTGAAGTCTCACCAAAGAGGAAATGTAACAGGGCTCCCAGCACAGTCTAACCAGAGAGGAACCCTGAACGGGGCTCCCGGTGCATTCTAACTGGAGTGTAACCCTGAACGTGGCTCATGGTGGAGTCTAACCAGAGAGGAACCATGAACGGGGCTCCTGGCGCAGTCTAACCAGAGTGGAATGCTGAACGAGATTCCAGTGCAGTCTAACTGGAGTGTAATACTGAACAGGGCTCGCAGTGCAGTCTAACGGGAGTGTAACCCTGAACGTGGCTCCCGGTGTAGTGTAACCAGAGCAGAACCGTGAGTAAGGCTTCTGATGCACTCTAACCAGAGCTGAAGCATGAACGCGGCTCTCGGTGCAGGATAACCATAGTGTAACTGTTAATGGGGCTCCTGGTGCAGTCTAACTAGAGTGGAACCGTGAAGGGGCTGCCGGTGCAGTCTAACCATAGCGTAACTGATAACAGGGCTCACTGCACAGTCTAACCAGAACAGAACTGTGAACGAGGCTCCTGGTGCAGTCCCACCAGAAGGGAACCGTGAACAAGGCTCCCGGTCTAGCCTAATTAGAGTGTAACCCTCAACGGGGTTCCTGGTGCCATCTGACGCGGCTTCCAGTGAAGTCTAACCAGAGGGGCACCATGAACTGCACTCCCAGTGCAGTCTAAATAGAGTACAACCCTGAATGGCACTCTCGGCAGAGTCAAACCAGAGAGATACCCTGAACAAGGTTCCCGGCGCGGTCTCATCAGAGACGAAAGCTGAACAGGGCTCCCAGGGCAGTGTAACAGGTGTGTAACCCTGAACAGGTCTCCCGGTGCAGTCACACTTGAGAGGAACCCTGAACGGGTTTCCCGGCACAGTCGAACCAGAGAGGAATCCTGAATGGAGTTCACAATGCAGTCTAACTGGAGTGTATTCGTGAACGGGGCTCCCGGTGCAGTCTAAACATTGCGTAAACAATTACGGGACTCTCGGTTCAGTCTAAACAGAGTGGAACTGTGAACGGGGCTCCAGAAGCAGTTGAACTAGAGAAAAATCCGAAACACGGCTCCCGGTGCAATCTAAATGGAGTGTAACCCTGAATGGGACTCTCGGCACAGTCAAACCAGAGAGGAACCCTGCACAGGGCTCCCACTACAGTGTAACTGGTGTATTAGCCTGAACAGGGCTCCCGGTGCAGTCAAACCTGAGAGGAAATCTGAACGGGCCTCCTGGTGAAGTCTCACCAAAGAGGAAATGTAACAGGGCTCCCAGCACAGTCTAACCAGAGAGTAACCCTGAACGGAGCTGCCGGTGCATTCTACCTGGAGTGTAACCCTGAACGGGGCTCATGGTGGAGTCTAATCAGAGAGGAACCATGAACGGGGCTCCTGGCGCAGTCAAACCAGAGTGGAATCCTGAACGAGATCCCAGTGCAGTCTCACTGGAGTGTAAGACTGAACATGGCTCACGGTGCAGTCTAACGGGAGTGTAACCCTGAATGTGGCTCCCGGAGCAGTGTAACAAGAGCAGAACCGTAAGGCTTTCGATGCACTCTAACCAGAGCTGAAGCATGAACGCGGCTCTCGGTGCAGGATAACCATAGTGTAACTGTTAACGGGGCTCCTGGTGCAGTCTAACCATAGTGTAAATGATAACAGAGCTCCCGGCACAGTCTAACCAGAACAGAACTGTGAACGGGGCTCCTGGTGCAGTCCCACCAGAAGGGAACAATGAACAAGGCTCCCGATCCTGCCTAATTAGAGTGTAACACTTAACGGGGTTCAGGGTGCCATCTCATGAGAAGGGAACCGTAAACGGGGCTCCCGGACCAGTCTAAATGGATTGTAAGCATGAACAGGGCTCCTGGCATAGTCTAACCAGAGAGGAAACCAGAACGGGGCTCCAGGAGCGATCTAACTGGAGTGTGTAACCCTGAATGGGGCTCCCATTGCAGTCTAACTGGACTGAAACCCTGAACGAGGCTTCTGGTGCAGTAAAACAAGAGCAGAACTGAGAACGGAGCTCCCGGAGCAATCTTACCAGAACGGAACACTGTTCGGGGCACCAGTCACAGTCTAACTGGAGTATAAACCGGAACGAGGCACCCAGTGCCATCTAACCAGACAGAACGCTGAACAGAGCTACCGGCGCAGTCTAACCAGAGAGGAACCCTGCACGGGGCTCTCAGTGCAGCCTAACTGGAGTGTCACTGTGAACATGGCTTCCAGTGAAGCCTAACCAGAGAGGAACCCTGAACGGGGCTCCCGGTGCATTCTACCTGGAGTGTAACCCTGAACGGGGCTCATGGTGGAGTCTAATCAAAGAGGAACCATGAACGGGGCTCCTGGTGCAGTCTAACCAGAGTGGAATCCTGAACGGGGCTCTCAGTGCAGCCTAACTGGAGTGTCACTGTGAACATGGCTTCCAGTGCAGTCTAACTGGAGTGTAACCCTGAACGGGGCTCCTGGCATAGTCTAACCAGAGAGGAAACCAGAATGGGGTTCCCGGAGCAATCTAACTGGAGTGTGTAACCCTGAATGGGGCTCCCGTTGCAGTCGAACTGGATGAAACCCTGAACAAGGCTCCTGGTGCAGTATAACCAGAGCAGAACTGTGAACCAAACTCCAGGAGCAGTCTTACCAGAACGGAACACAGTACGGGGCACCAGTCACAGTCTAACTGGAGTATGAACCTGAACGAGGCACCCAGTGCCATCTAACCAGAGCAGAACGCTGAACAGAGCTACCGGCGCAGTCTAACCAGAGAGGAACCCTGCACGGTGCTCTCAGTGCAGCCTAACTGGAGTGTCACCGTGAACGCGGCCTCCAGTAAAGTCTAACCAGAGGGGCACCATGAACTGCACTCCCAGTGCAGTCTAAATAGAGTACCACCCTGAATGGCACTCTCGGCACAGTCAAACCAGAGAGATACCCTGAACAAGGTTCCCGGCGCGGTCTCATCAGAGACGAAAACTGAACAGGGCTCTCAGTGCAGTGTAACAGGTGTGTAACCCTGAACAGGGCTCCCGGTGCAGTCACACTTGAGAGGAACCCTGAACGGGTTTCCTGGCACAGTCGAACCAGAGAGGAATCCTGAATGGAGTTCACAATGCAGTCTAACTGGAGTGTATTTGTGAACGGGGCTCCTGGTGCAGTCTAAACATTGCGTAAACAATTACGGGGCTCTCGGTTCAGTCTAAACAGAGTGGAACTGTGAACGGGGCTCCAGAAGCAGTTGAACCAGAGAAAAATCCGAAACACGGCTCCCAGTGCAGTCTAAATGGAGTGTAACCCTGAATGGGACTCTCGGCACAGTCAAACCAGAGAGGAACCCTGAACAGGGCTCCCACTACAGTGTAACTGGTGTATTACCCTGAACAGGGCTCCCGGTGCAGTCAAACTTGAGAGGAAATCTGAACGGGCCTCCTGGTGAAGTCTCACCAAAGAGGAAATGTAACAGGGCTCCCAGCACAGTCTAACCAGAGAGGAACCCTGAACGGGGCTGCCGGTGCATTCTAACTGGAGTGTAACCCTGAACGTGGCTCATGGTGGAGTCTAACCAGAGAGGAACCATGAACGGGGCTCCTGGCGCACTCTAACTAGAGTGGAGCCCTGAACGAGATCCCAGTGCAGTCTAACTGGAGTGTAATACTGAACAGGGCTCGCGGTGCAGTCTAACGGGAGTGTAACCCTGAACGGGGCTCCTGGCATAGTCTAACCAGAGAGGAAACCAGAACGGTGCTCCCGGAGCAATCTAACTGGAGTGTGTAACCCTGAATGGGGCTCCCGTTGCAGTCTAACTGGACTGAAACCCTGAACGAGGCTTCTGGTGCAGTATAACCAGAGCAGAACTGTGAACGGAGCTCCAGGAGCAGTCTTACCAGAACGGAACATTGAACGGGGCACCAGTCACAGTCGAACTGGAGTATAAACCTGAACGAGGCACCCAGTGCCATCTAACCAAAGCAGAACGCTGAACAGAGCTACCGGCGCAGTCTAACCAGAGAGGAACCCTGCACGGGGCTCTCAGTGCAGCCTAACTGGAGTGTAACCGTGAACGCGGCCTCCAGTAAAGTCTAACCAGAGGGGCACCATGAACTGCACTCCCAGTGCAGTCTAAATAGAGTACCACCCTGAATGGCACTCTCGGAACAGTCAAACCAGAGAGATACCCTGAACAAGGTTCCCGGCGCGGTCTCATCAGAGACAAAAACTGAACAGGGCTCCCAGTGCAGTGTAACAGGTGTGTAACCCTGAACAGGGCTCCCGGTGCAGTCACACTTGAGAGGAACCCTGAACGGGTTTCCCGGCACAGTCGAACCAGAGAGGAATCCTGAATGGAGTTCACAATGCAGTCTAACTGGAGTGTATTTGTGAACGGGGCCCCTGGTGCAGTCTAAACATTGCGTAAACAATTACGGGGCTCTCGGTTCATTCTAAACAGAGTGGAACTGTGAACGGGGCTCCAGAAGCAGTTGAACCAGAGAAAAATCCGAAACACGGCTCCCAGTGCAGTCTAAATGGAGTGTAACCCTGAATGGGACTCTCGGCACAGTCAAACCAGAGAGGAACCCTGAACAGGGCTCCCACTACAGTGTAACTGGTGTATTACCCTGAACAGGGCTCCCGGTGCAGTCAAACTTGAGAGGAAATCTGAACGGGCCTCCTGGTGAAGTCTCACCAAAGAGGAAATGTAACAGGGCTCCCAGCACAGTCTAACCAGAGAGGAACCCTGAACGGGGCTGCCGGTGCATTCTAACTGGAGTGTAACCCTGAACGTGGCTCATGGTGGAGTCTAAACAGAGAGGAACCATGAACGGGGCTCCTGGCGCAGTCAAACCAGAGTGGAATCCTGAACGAGATCCCAGTGCAGTCTAACTGGAGTGTAATACTGAACAGGGCTCGCGGTGCAGTCTAACAGGAGTGTAACCCTGAGTGTGGCTCCAGGAGCAGTGTAACAAGAGCAGAACCGTAAGGCTTTTGATGCACTCTAACCAGAGCTGAAGCATGAACGCGGCTCTCGGTGCAGGATAACCATAGTGTAACTGTTAACGGGGCTCCTGGTGCAGTCTAACTAGTGTGGAACCGTGACGGGGCTGCCGGTGCAGTCTAACCATAGCGTAAATGATAACGGAGCTCCCGGCACAGTCTAACCAGAACAGAACTGTGAACGGGGCTCCTGGTGCAGTCCCACCAGAAGGGAACAATGAACAAGGCTCCCAATCCTGCCTAATTAGAGTGTAACACTTAACGGGGTTCAGGGTGCCATCTCATGAGAAGGGAACCGTAAACGGGGCTCCCGGACCAGTCTAAATGGATTGTAAGCATGAACAGGGCTCCTGGCATAGTCTAACCAGAGAGGAAACCAGAATGGGGCTCCAGGAGCGATATAACTGGAGTGTGTAACCCTAAACGAGGCTTCTGGTGCAATATAACCAGAGCAGAACTGAGAACGGAGCTCCCAGAGCAATCTTACCAGAACGGAACACTGTACGGGGCACCAGTCACAGTCTAACTGGAGTATAAACCTGAACGAGGCACCCAGTGCCATCTAACCAGAGCAGAACGCTGAACAGAGCTACCGGCGCAGTCTAACCAGAGAGGAACCCTGCACGGGGCTCTCAGTGCAGCCTATCTGGAATGTCACTGTGAACGCGGCTTCCAGTGAAGTCTAACCAGAGGGGCACCATGAACTGCACTCCCAGTGCAGTCTAAATAGAGTACAACCCTGAATGGCACTCTCGGCACAGTCAAACCAGAAAGATACCCTGAACAAGGTTCCCGGCGCGGTCTCATCAGAGACGAAAACTGAACAGGGCTCCCAGTGCAGTGTAACAGGTGTGTAACCCTGAACAGGGCTCCCGGTGCAGTCACACTTGAGAGGAACCCTGAACGGGTTTCCTGGCACAGTCGAACCAGAGAGGAATCCTGAATGGAGTTCACAATGCAGACTAACTGGAGTGTATTCGTGAACGGGGCTCCCGGTGCAGTCTAAACATTGCGTAAACAATTACGGGGCTCTCGGTTCAGTCTAAACAGAGTGGAACTGTGAACGGGGCTCCAGAAGCAGTTGAACCAGAGAAAAATCCGAAACACGGCTCCCGGTGCAGTCTAAATGGAGTGTAACCCTGAATGGGACTCTCAGCATAGTTAAACCAGAGAGCAACGCTGAACTGAGTTCCTGGCGCAGTCTAACCAGATCAGAACTGTGAGCGAGGCTCCAGATGGACCCTGACCAGAGAAGAACCATGAATGGGGCACCCGGTGCAGACTAACCGTAGCGTAACTGATAACGGGGTTCCCGGCACAGTCTAACCAGAACAGAACTGTGAACGGGGCTCCTGGTGCAGTCCCACCAGAAGGGAACCGTGAACAAGGCTCCCGCTCTAGCCTAATTTAAGTGTAACCCTCAACGGGGTTCCCGGTGCCATCTAACGAGAGTGGAAACGTAAACAGGGCTCCCAGACCAGTCTAACTGGATTGTAAGCCTGAACAGGGCTCCTGGCATAGTCTAACCAGAGAGCAAACCAGAACGGGGCTCCCGGAGCAATCTAACTGGAGTGTGTAACCCTGAATGGGCCTCCCGTTGCAGTCGAACTGGACTGAAACCCTGAATGAGTCTCCTGGTGCAGTATAACCAGAGCAGAACTGTGAACGGAGCACCAGGAGCAGTCTTACCAGAACGAAACACTAAACGGAGCACCAGTAACAGTCTAACTGGAGTATAAACATGAACGAGGCACCCAGTGCCATCTAACCAGAGCAGAACGCTGAACAGAGCTTCCGGCGCAGTCTAACCAGAGAGGAACCCTGCACGGGGCTCTCAGTGCAGCCCAACTGGAGTGTAACCGTGAACGCGGCTTCCAGTGAAGTCTAACCAGAGGGGCACCATGAACTGCACTCCCAGTGCATTCTAACTAGAGTACAACCCTGAATGGCACTCTAGGCACAGTCAAACCAGAGAGATACCCTGAACAGGCTTCACGGCGCGGTCTCATCAGAGACGAAAACTGAACAGGGCTCCCAGTGCAGTGTAACAGGTGTGTAACCCTGAACAGGGCTCCCGGTGCAGTCACACTTGAGAGGAACCCTGAACAGGTTTCCCGGCACAGTTGAACCAGAGAGGAATCCTGAATGGAGTTCCCAATGCAGTCTAACTGGAGTGTATCCGTGAACGGGGCTCCCGTTGCATTCTAAACATTGCGTAAACAATTACAGGGCTCTCGGTTCAGTCTAAACAGAGTGGAACTGTGAACGGGGCTCCAGAAGCAGTTGAACCAGAGAAAAATCCGAAACACGGCTCCCGGTGCAGTCTAAATGGAGTGTAACCCTGAATGGGACTCTCAGCATAGTTAAACCAGAGAGCAACGCTGAACTGAGTTCCTGGCGCAGTCTAACCAGATCAGAACTGTGAGCGAGGCTCCAGATGGACCCTGACCAGAGAAGAACCATGAATGGGGCACCCGGTGCAGACTAACCGTAGCGTAACTGATAACGGGGTTCCCGGCACAGTCTAACCAGAACAGAACTGTGAACGGGGCTCCTGGTGCAGTCCCACCAGAAGGGAACCGTGAACAAGGCTCCCGCTCTAGCCTAATTTAAGTGTAACCCTCAACGGGGTTCCCGGTGCCATCTAACGAGAGTGGAAACGTAAACAGGGCTCCCAGACCAGTCTAACTGGATTGTAAGCCTGAACAGGGCTCCTGGCATAGTCTAACCAGAGAGCAAACCAGAACGGGGCTCCCGGAGCAATCTAACTGGAGTGTGTAACCCTGAATGGGCCTCCCGTTGCAGTCGAACTGGACTGAAACCCTGAATGAGTCTCCTGGTGCAGTATAACCAGAGCAGAACTGTGAACGGGGCTCCAGAAGCAGTTGAACCAGAGAAAAATCCGAAACACGGCTCCCGGTGCAGTCTAAATGGAGTGTAACCCTGAATGGGACTCTCAGCACAGTCAAACCAGAGAGGAACCCTGAACAGGGCTCCCACTACAGTGTAACTGGTGTATTACCCTGAACAGGGCTCCCGGTGCAGTCAAACTTGAGAGGAAATCTGAACCGGCCTCCTGGTGCAGTCTCAACAAAGAGGAAATGTAACAGGGCTCCCAGCACAGACTAACCAGAGAGGAACCCTGAACGGGGCTCCCGGTGCATTCTAACTGGATTGTAAGCCTGAACAGGGCTCCTGGCATAGTCTAACCAGAGAGGAAACCAGAACGGGGCTCCCAGTGCAGTCTAACCAGAGGTGAACTGTGAACGGTGCTCCCGGAGCAGTCTTACCAGAACAGAACACTGAACGGGACACCAGTCACAGTCGAACTGGAGTATAAACCTGAACGAGACACCCAGTGCCGTCTAACCAGAGCGGAACACTGAACGGACCTCCCTGTGTACTCTAACCAGAGAGGACCCCTGAAAGGGACTCCCGGCACCCTCTAACCCGAGATGAATCCTGAAGAAGGCTACCAGTGCTGACTAACTGGAGTGTAACCGTGAACACGGCTCCCGGTGAAGTCTAACCAGAGGGGAACCATGAACTGGGCTCCTGGTGCAGTCTAACTGGCGTATAACACAGAATGGGACTCTCAGCATAGTCAAACCAGAGAGCAACGCTGAACAGAGCTCCCGGCGCAGTCTAACCAGAGTGGAATCCTAAACGAGATCCCAGTGCAGTCTAACTAGAGTACAACCCTGAATGGCACTCTCGGCACAGTCAAACCAGAGAGAAACCCTGAACAGGGCTACCGGCGCGGTCTCATCAGAGACAAAAACTGAACAGAGCTCCCAGTGCAGTGTAACAGGTGTGTAACCCTGAACAGGGCTCCCGGTGCAGTCACACTTGAGAGGAACCCTGAACGGGTTTCCCGGCACAGTCGAACCAGAGTGGAATCCTGAATGGAGTTCCCAATGCAGTCTAACTGGAGTGTAACCCTGAACAGAGCTCCCAGTGTAGTATAACCAGATCAGAACCGTGAGTGAGGCTCCAGATGGACCCTGACCAGAGCAGAACCATGAACGGGGCACCCGGTGCAGTCTAACCATAGCGTAACTGATAACGGAAGAACTGTGAACGGGGCTCCTGGTGCAGTCCAACCAGAAGGGAACCGTGAACAAGGCTCCCGGTCCAGCCTAATTAGAGTGTAACCCTCAACGGGGTTCCTGGTGCCATCTAACGAGAGGGAAACCATAAACGGGGCTCCCGGACCAGTCTAACTGGATTGTAAGCCTGAATAGGGCTCCTGGCAGTCTAACCAGAGAGGAAACCAGAACGGGGCTCCCGGAGCAATCTAACTGGAGTGTGTAACCCTGAATGGGGCTCCCGTTGCAGTCTAACTGGACTGAAACCCTGAACGAGGCTCCTGGTGCGGTATAACCAGAGCAGAACTGTGAACGGAGCTCCAGGAGCAGTCTTACCAGAACGGAACACTGAACGGGGTACCAGTCACAGTCTAACTGGAGTATAAACCTGAACGAGGCACCCAGTGCCATCTAACCAGAGCAGAACGCTGAGCAGAGCTACCGGCGCAGTCTAACCAGAGAGGAACCCTGAACGGGGCTCTCAGTGCAGCCTAACTGGAGTGTAACCGTGAACACGGCTTCCAGTGAAGTCTAACCAGAGGGGCACCATGAACTGCACTCCCAGTGCAGTCTATAACTAGAGTACAACCCTGAATGGCACTCTCGGCACAGTCAAACCAGAGAGAAACCCTGAACAGGGCTCCCGGCGCGGTCTCATCAGAGACAAAAACTGAACAGGGCTCCCAGTGCAGTTTAACAGGTGTGTAACCCTGAACAGGGCTCCCGGTGTAGTCACACTTGAGAGGAACCATGAACGGGTTTCCCGGCACAGTCGAACCAGAGAGGAATCCTGAATGGAGTTCCCAATGCAGTCTAACTGGAGTGTATCCGTGAACGGGTCTCCCGGTGCAGTCTAAACATAGCGTAAACAATTACGGGGCTCTCGGTAGAGTCTAAACAGAGTGGAACAGTGAACGGGGATCCAGAAGCAGTTGAACCAGAGAAAAATCCTAAACACGGCTCCCAGTGCAGTCTAAATGGAGTGTAACCCTGAATGGGACTCTCGGCACAGTCAAACCAGAGAGGAACCCTGAACAGGGCTCCCACTACAGTGTAACTGGTGTATTACCCTGAACAGGGCTCCCGGTGCAGTCAAACTTGAGAGGATTCTGAACGGGCATCCTGGTGCAGTCTCACTAAAGAGGAAATATAACAGGGCTCCCAGCACAGTCTAACCAGAGAGGGACCCTGAACGGGGCTCCCGGTGCATTCTAACTGTAGTGTAACCCTGAACGGGGCTCATGGTGGAGTCTAACCAGAGAGGAACCATGAACGGGGCTCCCAGTGCAGTCTAACCAGCGGTGAACTGTGAACGGCGCTCCCGGTGCAGTCTTACCAGAACAGAACACTGAACGGGACACCAGTCACAGTCGAACTGGAGTATAAACCTGAAGGAGGCACCCAGTGCCGACTAACCAGAGCGAAACACTGAACGGACCTCCCTGTGTACTCTAACCAGAGAGGAACCCTGAAAGGGGCTGCCGGCACCCTCTAACCCGAGATGAATCCTGAAGAAGGCAACCAGTGCAGACTAACTGGAGTGTAACCGTGAACGCGGCTCCCAGTGAAGTCTAACCATAGGGGAACCGTGAACTAGGCTCCTGGTGCAGTCTAACTGGTGTATAACCCTGAATGGGACTCTCAGCACAGTCAAACCAGAGAGCAACGCTGAACAGAGCTCCCGGCGCAGTCTAACCAGAGTGAAATCCCGAACGGGGATCCCAGTGCAGTCTAACTAGAGGGTAACCCTGAACAGTGCTCCCGGTGCAGTATAACCAGATCAGAACCGTGAGTGAGGCTCCAGATGGACCCTGACCAGAGCAGAACCATGAACGGGGCACCTGTTGCAGTCTAACCATAGTTTAACTGTTAACAGAGCTCCCGGTGCAGTCTGACCAGAGCGGAACTGTGACGGGGCTGCAGGTGCAGTCTAATCTTAGCGTAACCATTAACGGGGCTCCCGGCACAGTCTAACCAGAGCGGAAACATTAGCGGTGCTCCCAGCGCAGTCAAACTAGAGGTGAACAGTGAACGGGGCTCCCGGCTCAGTCTATCCAGAGCAAAACAGGGAACACGGCTCCAGGAGCAGTCTAACTAGAGAGAAAACATTAATGGATCTCCCTGTTGACACTATCCAGGGGGGGGACTGTGAACGGGGCTCCAGGTCCAGTCTAACTGGAGTGTAACCTTGAACAGAGCTCCCGGTGAAGTCTAACCAGAGGGGAACCGTGAACTGGGATCTTGGTGGAGTATAACTGGAGTGTAATACTGAACGGGGTTCCTGGTGCAGTCTATCCAGAGCAGAACCGTGAACAGAGCTCCCAGAGCAGTCTAACTAGAACGGAACACTGAACGGGGCACCTGGCACAGTCCAACTGGAATATAACCCTGAATGAGGCACACCGTGAAGTCTAACCAGAGCGGAAACCTGAATGGGGCTCCAGACGCAGTCTAACCAGAGACAAACCTTGAATGGGGCTCCCGGCACCGTCTAACCAGAGTGGAATCCTGAACTGGGCTACTGGTGCCGTCTAACTGGAGAGTTACTGTGAACGGGGCTCCCAGTGCAGTCTAATTGCAGTGTAACCCTGAACGAAGCTCCCGGCGTAGTCTAACCAGACAGGAATCCTGAACGAAGCATCCGGTACAGTCTAACTGCAGTGTAACCCTGAACGGGGCTCCAGGTGCAGTCTAACTGGAATGAAACCCTGAACGGGGCTCCCAGGGCAGTCTAACTAGAGAGGAACCCTGAATGGAGCTCCTGGTGCAGTCTAACCAGAGAGGAAATGTTAACGGGGCTCCTGGAACAGTCGAACCAGATAGGAAACATTAATAGGGCTCCTGGCGCATACTAACCAGAGGGGAACCGTCAACGGGGCTTCCAGTACAGTCGAACTGGAGTGTAACCCTCAACGGGGCTCCCGGTGCTGTCTAACCATATAGGAAACATTAACGGGGCTCCCAGCACAGTCTAAACAGAGAACCGTGAATAGGGCTCCCGACACAGTCTAACCAGAGCAGAACTGTGAATGGGGCTCCAGGAGCAGTCTATCCAGAGAGAAAACATTAACGGGGCTCTCAGTGCAGCCTAACTGGAGTGTAACCGTGAACGCGGCCTCCAGTAAAGTCTAACCAGAGGGGCACCATGAACTGCACTCCCAGTGCAGTCTAAATAGAGTACCACCCTGAATGGCACTCTCGGAACAGTCAAACCAGAGAGATACCCTGAACAAGGTTCCCGGCGCGGTCTCATCAGAGACAAAAACTGAACAGGGCTCCCAGTGCAGTGTAACAGGTGTGTAACCCTGAACAGGGCTCCCGGTGCAGTCACACTTGAGAGGAACCCTGAACGGGTTTCCCGGCACAGTCGAACCAGAGAGGAATCCTGAATGGAGTTCACAATGCAGTCTAACTGGAGTGTATTTGTGAACGGGGCCCCTGGTGCAGTCTAAACATTGCGTAAACAATTACGGGGCTCTCGGTTCATTCTAAACAGAGTGGAACTGTGAACGGGGCTCCAGAAGCAGTTGAACCAGAGAAAAATCCGAAACACGGCTCCCAGTGCAGTCTAAATGGAGTGTAACCCTGAATGGGACTCTCGGCACAGTCAAACCAGAGAGGAACCCTGAACAGGGCTCCCACTACAGTGTAACTGGTGTATTACCCTGAACAGGGCTCCCGGTGCAGTCAAACTTGAGAGGAAATCTGAACGGGCCTCCTGGTGAAGTCTCACCAAAGAGGAAATGTAACAGGGCTCCCAGCACAGTCTAACCAGAGTGGAACCCTGAACGGGGCTGCCGGTGCATTCTAACTGGAGTGTAACCCTGAACGTGGCTCATGGTGGAGTCTAAACAGAGAGGAACCATGAACGGGGCTCCTGGCGCAGTCAAACCAGAGTGGAATCCTGAACGAGATCCCAGTGCAGTCTAACTGGAGTGTAATACTGAACAGGGCTCGCGGTGCAGTCTAACAGGAGTGTAACCCTGAGTGTGGCTCCAGGAGCAGTGTAACAAGAGCAGAACCGTAAGGCTTTTGATGCACTCTAACCAGAGCTGAAGCATGAACGCGGCTCTCGGTGCAGGATAACCATAGTGTAACTGTTAACGGGGCTCCTGGTGCAGTCTAACTAGTGTGGAACCGTGACGGGGCTGCCGGTGCAGTCTAACCATAGCGTAAATGATAACGGAGCTCCCGGCACAGTCTAACCAGAACAGAACTGTGAACGGGGCTCCTGGTGCAGTCCCACCAGAAGGGAACAATGAACAAGGCTCCCAATCCTGCCTAATTAGAGTGTAACACTTAACGGGGTTCAGGGTGCCATCTCATGAGAAGGGAACCGTAAACGGGGCTCCCGGACCAGTCTAAATGGATTGTAAGCATGAACAGGGCTCCTGGCATAGTCTAACCAGAGAGGAAACCAGAATGGGGCTCCAGGAGCGATATAACTGGAGTGTGTAACCCTAAACGAGGCTTCTGGTGCAATATAACCAGAGCAGAACTGAGAACGGAGCTCCCAGAGCAATCTTACCAGAACGGAACACTGTACGGGGCACCAGTCACAGTCTAACTGGAGTATAAACCTGAACGAGGCACCCAGTGCCATCTAACCAGAGCAGAACGCTGAACAGAGCTACCGGCGCAGTCTAACCAGAGAGGAACCCTGCACGGGGCTCTCAGTGCAGCCTATCTGGAATGTCACTGTGAACGCGGCTTCCAGTGAAGTCTAACCAGAGGGGCACCATGAACTGCACTCCCAGTGCAGTCTAAATAGAGTACAACCCTGAATGGCACTCTCGGCACAGTCAAACCAGAAAGATACCCTGAACAAGGTTCCCGGCGCGGTCTCATCAGAGACGAAAACTGAACAGGGCTCCCAGTGCAGTGTAACAGGTGTGTAACCCTGAACAGGGCTCCCGGTGCAGTCACACTTGAGAGGAACCCTGAACGGGTTTCCTGGCACAGTCGAACCAGAGAGGAATCCTGAATGGAGTTCACAATGCAGACTAACTGGAGTGTATTCGTGAACGGGGCTCCCGGTGCAGTCTAAACATTGCGTAAACAATTACGGGGCTCTCGGTTCAGTCTAAACAGAGTGGAACTGTGAACGGGGCTCCAGAAGCAGTTGAACCAGAGAAAAATCCGAAACACGGCTCCCGGTGCAGTCTAAATGGAGTGTAACCCTGAATGGGACTCTCAGCATAGTTAAACCAGAGAGCAACGCTGAACTGAGTTCCTGGCGCAGTCTAACCAGATCAGAACTGTGAGCGAGGCTCCAGATGGACCCTGACCAGAGAAGAACCATGAATGGGGCACCCGGTGCAGACTAACCGTAGCGTAACTGATAACGGGGTTCCCGGCACAGTCTAACCAGAACAGAACTGTGAACGGGGCTCCTGGTGCAGTCCCACCAGAAGGGAACCGTGAACAAGGCTCCCGCTCTAGCCTAATTTAAGTGTAACCCTCAACGGGGTTCCCGGTGCCATCTAACGAGAGTGGAAACGTAAACAGGGCTCCCAGACCAGTCTAACTGGATTGTAAGCCTGAACAGGGCTCCTGGCATAGTCTAACCAGAGAGCAAACCAGAACGGGGCTCCCGGAGCAATCTAACTGGAGTGTGTAACCCTGAATGGGCCTCCCGTTGCAGTCGAACTGGACTGAAACCCTGAATGAGTCTCCTGGTGCAGTATAACCAGAGCAGAACTGTGAACGGAGCACCAGGAGCAGTCTTACCAGAACGAAACACTAAACGGAGCACCAGTAACAGTCTAACTGGAGTATAAACATGAACGAGGCACCCAGTGCCATCTAACCAGAGCAGAACGCTGAACAGAGCTTCCGGCGCAGTCTAACCAGAGAGGAACCCTGCACGGGGCTCTCAGTGCAGCCCAACTGGAGTGTAACCGTGAACGCGGCTTCCAGTGAAGTCTAACCAGAGGGGCACCATGAACTGCACTCCCAGTGCATTCTAACTAGAGTACAACCCTGAATGGCACTCTAGGCACAGTCAAACCAGAGAGATACCCTGAACAGGCTTCACGGCGCGGTCTCATCAGAGACGAAAACTGAACAGGGCTCCCAGTGCAGTGTAACAGGTGTGTAACCCTGAACAGGGCTCCCGGTGCAGTCACACTTGAGAGGAACCCTGAACAGGTTTCCCGGCACAGTTGAACCAGAGAGGAATCCTGAATGGAGTTCCCAATGCAGTCTAACTGGAGTGTATCCGTGAACGGGGCTCCCGTTGCATTCTAAACATTGCGTAAACAATTACAGGGCTCTCGGTTCAGTCTAAACAGAGTGGAACTGTGAACGGGGCTCCAGAAGCAGTTGAACCAGAGAAAAATCCGAAACACGGCTCCCGGTGCAGTCTAAATGGAGTGTAACCCTGAATGGGACTCTCAGCATAGTTAAACCAGAGAGCAACGCTGAACTGAGTTCCTGGCGCAGTCTAACCAGATCAGAACTGTGAGCGAGGCTCCAGATGGACCCTGACCAGAGAAGAACCATGAATGGGGCACCCGGTGCAGACTAACCGTAGCGTAACTGATAACGGGGTTCCCGGCACAGTCTAACCAGAACAGAACTGTGAACGGGGCTCCTGGTGCAGTCCCACCAGAAGGGAACCGTGAACAAGGCTCCCGCTCTAGCCTAATTTAAGTGTAACCCTCAACGGGGTTCCCGGTGCCATCTAACGAGAGTGGAAACGTAAACAGGGCTCCCAGACCAGTCTAACTGGATTGTAAGCCTGAACAGGGCTCCTGGCATAGTCTAACCAGAGAGCAAACCAGAACGGGGCTCCCGGAGCAATCTAACTGGAGTGTGTAACCCTGAATGGGCCTCCCGTTGCAGTCGAACTGGACTGAAACCCTGAATGAGTCTCCTGGTGCAGTATAACCAGAGCAGAACTGTGAACGGGGCTCCAGAAGCAGTTGAACCAGAGAAAAATCCGAAACACGGCTCCCGGTGCAGTCTAAATGGAGTGTAACCCTGAATGGGACTCTCAGCACAGTCAAACCAGAGAGGAACCCTGAACAGGGCTCCCACTACAGTGTAACTGGTGTATTACCCTGAACAGGGCTCCCGGTGCAGTCAAACTTGAGAGGAAATCTGAACCGGCCTCCTGGTGCAGTCTCAACAAAGAGGAAATGTAACAGGGCTCCCAGCACAGACTAACCAGAGAGGAACCCTGAACGGGGCTCCCGGTGCATTCTAACTGGATTGTAAGCCTGAACAGGGCTCCTGGCATAGTCTAACCAGAGAGGAAACCAGAACGGGGCTCCCAGTGCAGTCTAACCAGAGGTGAACTGTGAACGGTGCTCCCGGAGCAGTCTTACCAGAACAGAACACTGAACGGGACACCAGTCACAGTCGAACTGGAGTATAAACCTGAACGAGACACCCAGTGCCGTCTAACCAGAGCGGAACACTGAACGGACCTCCCTGTGTACTCTAACCAGAGAGGACCCCTGAAAGGGACTCCCGGCACCCTCTAACCCGAGATGAATCCTGAAGAAGGCTACCAGTGCTGACTAACTGGAGTGTAACCGTGAACACGGCTCCCGGTGAAGTCTAACCAGAGGGGAACCATGAACTGGGCTCCTGGTGCAGTCTAACTGGCGTATAACACAGAATGGGACTCTCAGCATAGTCAAACCAGAGAGCAACGCTGAACAGAGCTCCCGGCGCAGTCTAACCAGAGTGGAATCCTAAACGAGATCCCAGTGCAGTCTAACTAGAGTACAACCCTGAATGGCACTCTCGGCACAGTCAAACCAGAGAGAAACCCTGAACAGGGCTACCGGCGCGGTCTCATCAGAGACAAAAACTGAACAGAGCTCCCAGTGCAGTGTAACAGGTGTGTAACCCTGAACAGGGCTCCCGGTGCAGTCACACTTGAGAGGAACCCTGAACGGGTTTCCCGGCACAGTCGAACCAGAGTGGAATCCTGAATGGAGTTCCCAATGCAGTCTAACTGGAGTGTAACCCTGAACAGAGCTCCCAGTGTAGTATAACCAGATCAGAACCGTGAGTGAGGCTCCAGATGGACCCTGACCAGAGCAGAACCATGAACGGGGCACCCGGTGCAGTCTAACCATAGCGTAACTGATAACGGAAGAACTGTGAACGGGGCTCCTGGTGCAGTCCAACCAGAAGGGAACCGTGAACAAGGCTCCCGGTCCAGCCTAATTAGAGTGTAACCCTCAACGGGGTTCCTGGTGCCATCTAACGAGAGGGAAACCATAAACGGGGCTCCCGGACCAGTCTAACTGGATTGTAAGCCTGAATAGGGCTCCTGGCAGTCTAACCAGAGAGGAAACCAGAACGGGGCTCCCGGAGCAATCTAACTGGAGTGTGTAACCCTGAATGGGGCTCCCGTTGCAGTCTAACTGGACTGAAACCCTGAACGAGGCTCCTGGTGCGGTATAACCAGAGCAGAACTGTGAACGGAGCTCCAGGAGCAGTCTTACCAGAACGGAACACTGAACGGGGTACCAGTCACAGTCTAACTGGAGTATAAACCTGAACGAGGCACCCAGTGCCATCTAACCAGAGCAGAACGCTGAGCAGAGCTACCGGCGCAGTCTAACCAGAGAGGAACCCTGAACGGGGCTCTCAGTGCAGCCTAACTGGAGTGTAACCGTGAACACGGCTTCCAGTGAAGTCTAACCAGAGGGGCACCATGAACTGCACTCCCAGTGCAGTCTATAACTAGAGTACAACCCTGAATGGCACTCTCGGCACAGTCAAACCAGAGAGAAACCCTGAACAGGGCTCCCGGCGCGGTCTCATCAGAGACAAAAACTGAACAGGGCTCCCAGTGCAGTTTAACAGGTGTGTAACCCTGAACAGGGCTCCCGGTGTAGTCACACTTGAGAGGAACCATGAACGGGTTTCCCGGCACAGTCGAACCAGAGAGGAATCCTGAATGGAGTTCCCAATGCAGTCTAACTGGAGTGTATCCGTGAACGGGTCTCCCGGTGCAGTCTAAACATAGCGTAAACAATTACGGGGCTCTCGGTAGAGTCTAAACAGAGTGGAACAGTGAACGGGGATCCAGAAGCAGTTGAACCAGAGAAAAATCCTAAACACGGCTCCCAGTGCAGTCTAAATGGAGTGTAACCCTGAATGGGACTCTCGGCACAGTCAAACCAGAGAGGAACCCTGAACAGGGCTCCCACTACAGTGTAACTGGTGTATTACCCTGAACAGGGCTCCCGGTGCAGTCAAACTTGAGAGGATTCTGAACGGGCATCCTGGTGCAGTCTCACTAAAGAGGAAATATAACAGGGCTCCCAGCACAGTCTAACCAGAGAGGGACCCTGAACGGGGCTCCCGGTGCATTCTAACTGTAGTGTAACCCTGAACGGGGCTCATGGTGGAGTCTAACCAGAGAGGAACCATGAACGGGGCTCCCAGTGCAGTCTAACCAGCGGTGAACTGTGAACGGCGCTCCCGGTGCAGTCTTACCAGAACAGAACACTGAACGGGACACCAGTCACAGTCGAACTGGAGTATAAACCTGAAGGAGGCACCCAGTGCTGACTAACCAGAGCGAAACACTGAACGGACCTCCCTGTGTACTCTAACCAGAGAGGAACCCTGAAAGGGGCTGCCGGCACCCTCTAACCCGAGATGAATCCTGAAGAAGGCAACCAGTGCAGACTAACTGGAGTGTAACCGTGAACGCGGCTCCCAGTGAAGTCTAACCATAGGGGAACCGTGAACTAGGCTCCTGGTGCAGTCTAACTGGTGTATAACCCTGAATGGGACTCTCAGCACAGTCAAACCAGAGAGCAACGCTGAACAGAGCTCCCGGCGCAGTCTAACCAGAGTGAAATCCCGAACGGGGATCCCAGTGCAGTCTAACTAGAGGGTAACCCTGAACAGTGCTCCCGGTGCAGTATAACCAGATCAGAACCGTGAGTGAGGCTCCAGATGGACCCTGACCAGAGCAGAACCATGAACGGGGCACCTGTTGCAGTCTAACCATAGTTTAACTGTTAACAGAGCTCCCGGTGCAGTCTGACCAGAGCGGAACTGTGACGGGGCTGCAGGTGCAGTCTAATCTTAGCGTAACCATTAACGGGGCTCCCGGCACAGTCTAACCAGAGCGGAAACATTAGCGGTGCTCCCAGCGCAGTCAAACTAGAGGTGAACAGTGAACGGGGCTCCCGGCTCAGTCTATCCAGAGCAAAACAGGGAACACGGCTCCAGGAGCAGTCTAACTAGAGAGAAAACATTAATGGATCTCCCTGTTGACACTATCCAGGGGGGGGACTGTGAACGGGGCTCCAGGTCCAGTCTAACTGGAGTGTAACCTTGAACAGAGCTCCCGGTGAAGTCTAACCAGAGGGGAACCGTGAACTGGGATCTTGGTGGAGTATAACTGGAGTGTAATACTGAACGGGGTTCCTGGTGCAGTCTATCCAGAGCAGAACCGTGAACAGAGCTCCCAGAGCAGTCTAACTAGAACGGAACACTGAACGGGGCACCTGGCACAGTCCAACTGGAATATAACCCTGAATGAGGCACACCGTGAAGTCTAACCAGAGCGGAAACCTGAATGGGGCTCCAGACGCAGTCTAACCAGAGACAAACCTTGAATGGGGCTCCCGGCACCGTCTAACCAGAGTGGAATCCTGAACTGGGCTACTGGTGCCGTCTAACTGGAGAGTTACTGTGAACGGGGCTCCCAGTGCAGTCTAATTGCAGTGTAACCCTGAACGAAGCTCCCGGCGTAGTCTAACCAGACAGGAATCCTGAACGAAGCATCCGGTACAGTCTAACTGCAGTGTAACCCTGAACGGGGCTCCAGGTGCAGTCTAACTGGAATGAAACCCTGAACGGGGCTCCCAGGGCAGTCTAACTAGAGAGGAACCCTGAATGGAGCTCCTGGTGCAGTCTAACCAGAGAGGAAATGTTAACGGGGCTCCTGGAACAGTCGAACCAGATAGGAAACATTAATAGGGCTCCTGGCGCATACTAACCAGAGGGGAACCGTCAACGGGGCTTCCAGTACAGTCGAACTGGAGTGTAACCCTCAACGGGGCTCCCGGTGCTGTCTAACCATATAGGAAACATTAACGGGGCTCCCAGCACAGTCTAAACAGAGAACCGTGAATAGGGCTCCCGACACAGTCTAACCAGAGCAGAACTGTGAATGGGGCTCCAGGAGCAGTCTATCCAGAGAGAAAACATTAACGGGGCTCATGGTGCAGTCTAACCATAGTTTAACCGTTAACGGGGCTCCCGGTGCAGTCTAACCAGAGCAGAACCATGAACGGGGCTCTTGGTGCAGTCTAACAATAGCATAAATGTTAACGGGGCTCCCGGCGCAGTCTAACCAGAGCTCAATTGTGAATGGGGCTCCCGGCGCAGTCTAACTGGAGTGTAAACCTGAACGGGGCTCCTGAGGCTGTCTAACTAGAGAGGAACCCTGAACGGGGCTCTCGGTGCTGTCTAACCAGAGAGGAAATGTTAACGGGGCTCCCAGA
This sequence comes from Narcine bancroftii, assembly GCF_036971445.1. NCBI lineage: Eukaryota > Metazoa > Chordata > Chondrichthyes > Torpediniformes > Narcinidae > Narcine > Narcine bancroftii. The sequence goes on along the minus strand of NC_091471.1, from coordinate 232,178,259 downwards.
ACATTCTAACCAGAGGAAACTTTAACAGGTTCCCAGCGCAATCTAACTAGAGGGGAACCGTGAAAGGGGCTCCCGGCTCAGTTTAACCAGAGCAGAACTGTGAATGAGGCTCCAGGAGCAGTCGAACCAGAGAGGAAACATTAATGGGGCTCCCGGAGCAGACTAACCAGAGGGGAACTATGATCGGGGCTCCTGGTACAGTGGAACTGGAGTGTCACCCTCAATGGGACTCCCAGTGCAGTCTAACCAGAGAGGAAACATTAACGGGGCTCCCAGCACAGTCTAAGCAGACGGGACCCGTGAACGGGGCTCCCGTCACAGTCTAACTAGAGCAGAACTGTGAATGGGGCTCCAGGAGCAGTTTAACCAGAGGGAAACATTAATGGTGCATTCTAACCAGAGCGGAACTGTGAACGGGGCTCACAGTGCAGTCTAACAATAGTGCAACCGTGAACATGGCGCCCGGTGCAGTCTAACCATAGCGTAACCATCAATGGAACTCCCGGCGCTTTCTAACCAGAAGGGAATCGTGAACAGGTCTCCCGGTCCAGTCTAACAGAAGCCCCTGAATGGGGCATTTGGCGCAGTCCAACCGGAGAGAAACCCTGAACGGGGATCCCGGTGTAGTCTAACTAGAGAGGAACCCTCAACGGGGTTCCCGGTGCCATCTAACGAGAGTGGAAACGTAAACAGGGCTCCCAGACCAGTCTAACTGGATTGTAAGCCTGAACAGGGCTCCTGGCATAGTCTAACCAGAGAGCAAACCAGAACGGGGCTCCCGGAGCAATCTAACTGGAGTGTGTAACCCTGAATGGGCCTCCCGTTGCAGTCGAACTGGACTGAAACCCTGAATGAGTCTCCTGGTGCAGTATAACCAGAGCAGAACTGTGAACGGGGCTCCAGAAGCAGTTGAACCAGAGAAAAATCCGAAACACGGCTCCCGGTGCAGTCTAAATGGAGTGTAACCCTGAATGGGACTCTCAGCACAGTCAAACCAGAGAGGAACCCTGAACAGGGCTCCCACTACAGTGTAACTGGTGTATTACCCTGAACAGGGCTCCCGGTGCAGTCAAACTTGAGAGGAAATCTGAACCGGCCTCCTGGTGCAGTCTCAACAAAGAGGAAATGTAACAGGGCTCCCAGCACAGACTAACCAGAGAGGAACCCTGAACGGGGCTCCCGGTGCATTCTAACTGGATTGTAAGCCTGAACAGGGCTCCTGGCATAGTCTAACCAGAGAGGAAACCAGAACGGGGCTCCCAGTGCAGTCTAACCAGAGGTGAACTGTGAACGGTGCTCCCGGAGCAGTCTTACCAGAACAGAACACTGAACGGGACACCAGTCACAGTCGAACTGGAGTATAAACCTGAACGAGACACCCAGTGCCGTCTAACCAGAGCGGAACACTGAACGGACCTCCCTGTGTACTCTAACCAGAGAGGACCCCTGAAAGGGACTCCCGGCACCCTCTAACCCGAGATGAATCCTGAAGAAGGCTACCAGTGCTGACTAACTGGAGTGTAACCGTGAACACGGCTCCCGGTGAAGTCTAACCAGAGGGGAACCATGAACTGGGCTCCTGGTGCAGTCTAACTGGCGTATAACACAGAATGGGACTCTCAGCATAGTCAAACCAGAGAGCAACGCTGAACAGAGCTCCCGGCGCAGTCTAACCAGAGTGGAATCCTAAACGAGATCCCAGTGCAGTCTAACTAGAGTACAACCCTGAATGGCACTCTCGGCACAGTCAAACCAGAGAGAAACCCTGAACAGGGCTACCGGCGCGGTCTCATCAGAGACAAAAACTGAACAGAGCTCCCAGTGCAGTGTAACAGGTGTGTAACCCTGAACAGGGCTCCCGGTGCAGTCACACTTGAGAGGAACCCTGAACGGGTTTCCCGGCACAGTCGAACCAGAGTGGAATCCTGAATGGAGTTCCCAATGCAGTCTAACTGGAGTGTAACCCTGAACAGAGCTCCCAGTGTAGTATAACCAGATCAGAACCGTGAGTGAGGCTCCAGATGGACCCTGACCAGAGCAGAACCATGAACGGGGCACCCGGTGCAGTCTAACCATAGCGTAACTGATAACGGAAGAACTGTGAACGGGGCTCCTGGTGCAGTCCAACCAGAAGGGAACCGTGAACAAGGCTCCCGGTCCAGCCTAATTAGAGTGTAACCCTCAACGGGGTTCCTGGTGCCATCTAACGAGAGGGAAACCATAAACGGGGCTCCCGGACCAGTCTAACTGGATTGTAAGCCTGAATAGGGCTCCTGGCAGTCTAACCAGAGAGGAAACCAGAACGGGGCTCCCGGAGCAATCTAACTGGAGTGTGTAACCCTGAATGGGGCTCCCGTTGCAGTCTAACTGGACTGAAACCCTGAACGAGGCTCCTGGTGCGGTATAACCAGAGCAGAACTGTGAACGGAGCTCCAGGAGCAGTCTTACCAGAACGGAACACTGAACGGGGTACCAGTCACAGTCTAACTGGAGTATAAACCTGAACGAGGCACCCAGTGCCATCTAACCAGAGCAGAACGCTGAGCAGAGCTACCGGCGCAGTCTAACCAGAGAGGAACCCTGAACGGGGCTCTCAGTGCAGCCTAACTGGAGTGTAACCGTGAACACGGCTTCCAGTGAAGTCTAACCAGAGGGGCACCATGAACTGCACTCCCAGTGCAGTCTATAACTAGAGTACAACCCTGAATGGCACTCTCGGCACAGTCAAACCAGAGAGAAACCCTGAACAGGGCTCCCGGCGCGGTCTCATCAGAGACAAAAACTGAACAGGGCTCCCAGTGCAGTTTAACAGGTGTGTAACCCTGAACAGGGCTCCCGGTGTAGTCACACTTGAGAGGAACCATGAACGGGTTTCCCGGCACAGTCGAACCAGAGAGGAATCCTGAATGGAGTTCCCAATGCAGTCTAACTGGAGTGTATCCGTGAACGGGTCTCCCGGTGCAGTCTAAACATAGCGTAAACAATTACGGGGCTCTCGGTAGAGTCTAAACAGAGTGGAACAGTGAACGGGGATCCAGAAGCAGTTGAACCAGAGAAAAATCCTAAACACGGCTCCCAGTGCAGTCTAAATGGAGTGTAACCCTGAATGGGACTCTCGGCACAGTCAAACCAGAGAGGAACCCTGAACAGGGCTCCCACTACAGTGTAACTGGTGTATTACCCTGAACAGGGCTCCCGGTGCAGTCAAACTTGAGAGGATTCTGAACGGGCATCCTGGTGCAGTCTCACTAAAGAGGAAATATAACAGGGCTCCCAGCACAGTCTAACCAGAGAGGGACCCTGAACGGGGCTCCCGGTGCATTCTAACTGTAGTGTAACCCTGAACGGGGCTCATGGTGGAGTCTAACCAGAGAGGAACCATGAACGGGGCTCCCAGTGCAGTCTAACCAGCGGTGAACTGTGAACGGCGCTCCCGGTGCAGTCTTACCAGAACAGAACACTGAACGGGACACCAGTCACAGTCGAACTGGAGTATAAACCTGAAGGAGGCACCCAGTGCCGACTAACCAGAGCGAAACACTGAACGGACCTCCCTGTGTACTCTAACCAGAGAGGAACCCTGAAAGGGGCTGCCGGCACCCTCTAACCCGAGATGAATCCTGAAGAAGGCAACCAGTGCAGACTAACTGGAGTGTAACCGTGAACGCGGCTCCCAGTGAAGTCTAACCATAGGGGAACCGTGAACTAGGCTCCTGGTGCAGTCTAACTGGTGTATAACCCTGAATGGGACTCTCAGCACAGTCAAACCAGAGAGCAACGCTGAACAGAGCTCCCGGCGCAGTCTAACCAGAGTGAAATCCCGAACGGGGATCCCAGTGCAGTCTAACTAGAGGGTAACCCTGAACAGTGCTCCCGGTGCAGTATAACCAGATCAGAACCGTGAGTGAGGCTCCAGATGGACCCTGACCAGAGCAGAACCATGAACGGGGCACCTGTTGCAGTCTAACCATAGTTTAACTGTTAACAGAGCTCCCGGTGCAGTCTGACCAGAGCGGAACTGTGACGGGGCTGCAGGTGCAGTCTAATCTTAGCGTAACCATTAACGGGGCTCCCGGCACAGTCTAACCAGAGCGGAAACATTAGCGGTGCTCCCAGCGCAGTCAAACTAGAGGTGAACAGTGAACGGGGCTCCCGGCTCAGTCTATCCAGAGCAAAACAGGGAACACGGCTCCAGGAGCAGTCTAACTAGAGAGAAAACATTAATGGATCTCCCTGTTGACACTATCCAGGGGGGGGACTGTGAACGGGGCTCCAGGTCCAGTCTAACTGGAGTGTAACCTTGAACAGAGCTCCCGGTGAAGTCTAACCAGAGGGGAACCGTGAACTGGGATCTTGGTGGAGTATAACTGGAGTGTAATACTGAACGGGGTTCCTGGTGCAGTCTATCCAGAGCAGAACCGTGAACAGAGCTCCCAGAGCAGTCTAACTAGAACGGAACACTGAACGGGGCACCTGGCACAGTCCAACTGGAATATAACCCTGAATGAGGCACACCGTGAAGTCTAACCAGAGCGGAAACCTGAATGGGGCTCCAGACGCAGTCTAACCAGAGACAAACCTTGAATGGGGCTCCCGGCACCGTCTAACCAGAGTGGAATCCTGAACTGGGCTACTGGTGCCGTCTAACTGGAGAGTTACTGTGAACGGGGCTCCCAGTGCAGTCTAATTGCAGTGTAACCCTGAACGAAGCTCCCGGCGTAGTCTAACCAGACAGGAATCCTGAACGAAGCATCCGGTACAGTCTAACTGCAGTGTAACCCTGAACGGGGCTCCAGGTGCAGTCTAACTGGAATGAAACCCTGAACGGGGCTCCCAGGGCAGTCTAACTAGAGAGGAACCCTGAATGGAGCTCCTGGTGCAGTCTAACCAGAGAGGAAATGTTAACGGGGCTCCTGGAACAGTCGAACCAGATAGGAAACATTAATAGGGCTCCTGGCGCATACTAACCAGAGGGGAACCGTCAACGGGGCTTCCAGTACAGTCGAACTGGAGTGTAACCCTCAACGGGGCTCCCGGTGCTGTCTAACCATATAGGAAACATTAACGGGGCTCCCAGCACAGTCTAAACAGAGAACCGTGAATAGGGCTCCCGACACAGTCTAACCAGAGCAGAACTGTGAATGGGGCTCCAGGAGCAGTCTATCCAGAGAGAAAACATTAACGGGGCTCATGGTGCAGTCTAACCATAGTTTAACCGTTAACGGGGCTCCCGGTGCAGTCTAACCAGAGCAGAACCATGAACGGGGCTCTTGGTGCAGTCTAACAATAGCATAAATGTTAACGGGGCTCCCGGCGCAGTCTAACCAGAGCTCAATTGTGAATGGGGCTCCCGGCGCAGTCTAACTGGAGTGTAAACCTGAACGGGGCTCCTGAGGCTGTCTAACTAGAGAGGAACCCTGAACGGGGCTCTCGGTGCTGTCTAACCAGAGAGGAAATGTTAACGGGGCTCCCAGAACATTCTAACCAGAGGAAACTTTAACAGGTTCCCAGCGCAATCTAACTAGAGGGGAACCGTGAAAGGGGCTCCCGGCTCAGTTTAACCAGAGCAGAACTGTGAATGAGGCTCCAGGAGCAGTCGAACCAGAGAGGAAACATTAATGGGGCTCCCGGAGCAGACTAACCAGAGGGGAACTATGATCGGGGCTCCTGGTACAGTGGAACTGGAGTGTCACCCTCAATGGGACTCCCAGTGCAGTCTAACCAGAGAGGAAACATTAACGGGGCTCCCAGCACAGTCTAAGCAGACGGGACCCGTGAACGGGGCTCCCGTCACAGTCTAACTAGAGCAGAACTGTGAATGGGGCTCCAGGAGCAGTTTAACCAGAGGGAAACATTAATGGTGCATTCTAACCAGAGCGGAACTGTGAACGGGGCTCACAGTGCAGTCTAACAATAGTGCAACCGTGAACATGGCGCCCGGTGCAGTCTAACCATAGCGTAACCATCAATGGAACTCCCGGCGCTTTCTAACCAGAAGGGAATCGTGAACAGGTCTCCCGGTCCAGTCTAACAGAAGCCCCTGAATGGGGCATTTGGCGCAGTCCAACCGGAGAGAAACCCTGAACGGGGATCCCGGTGTAGTCTAACTAGAGAGGAACCCTGAACGGGGTTCCCGGTGGTGTCTTATAGGAGTGTAACCCTGAACGGGCCTCCTGGTGCAGTCGAACCAGAAGGGAACCGTGAACAGGTCTCCCGGTCCAATCTAATTAGAATGTAATCTTGAACAGGGCTCCCGGTGCAGTCTAACCAGAGCGGAACCGTGAACTGGGCTCCCGGTACAGTCTAACTGGAGTGAAACACTGAATGGGGCACTTGGCACAGTCTAACCAAAGAGAAACCCTGAACAGGGCTCCCGGTGCAGTCTAACTGCAGTGTAACACTGAACGGGACTCCCATCGCAGTCTAACCAGAGTGGAATCCTGAGCGAGCCTCGTGGTGCAGTCTAACTGGAGTGCAACCCTAAACGGGGCTCATGGTGCAGTCTAACTACAGAGGAACTCTGAACGGGGCTCCCAGTGCAGTCTAACTGGAGTGTAACCCTGAACGGGGCTCCCGGCGCAGTCTAACCAGAGAGGAACCCTGAACGGGGCCGGGACAGTCTAATCAGACAGGAACCCTAAATAAGGCTCACAGCTTCTTAGGGGGACAGAACAAAATGACAAAATTGATTGAACACTTTGTTTTTTGTTTTAATCGGTCAATAATACACAGCCCGGGTTACGGAGGTCCTACAAGGTTACGGGAACTGTTAGGGCCCTGAGCCAACCTTTTTCACTGCGATCGGCCCCACCCTGCTCAGCCCACGAAATAAATAATTTAAAAAGGTTACGTAGAGTACACAAAAGGGGTTTTATCCAAAAAACAGGAGGGATGGGGAGGAGTTGGGGGGGGGGGGGGTTGTACACCAGTGGGGCACTCAAGAGAGAGGGGAGTGTGGGAGGAGGTTGAGTTCAGCAGCAATTGTCAAAATGGATCTGGGAATGGGGAAGGGTCTCGACAAAGAGGTTATGGGGCAGATGGCTTGAGTGTGTTAGTGTTCACGGGCATGTGTGTTAGTGTTCACGTGGTGTTTAAGTGTTCACAGGGCTTGTGTGTATGTGTTCACGGGGCGTGCGTGTTAGTGTTCACGGGGCGTGCGTGTTAGTGTTCACGGGGCGTGCGTGTTAGTGTTCACGGGGCGTGCGTGTTAGTGTTCACGGGGCGTGCGTGTTAGTGTTCACGGGGCGTGCGTGTTAGTGTTCACGGGGCGTGCGTGTTAGTGTTCACGGGGCGTGCGTGTTAGTGTTCACGGGGCGTGCGTGTTAGTGTTCACGGGGCGTGCGTGTTAGTGTTCACGGGGCGTGCGTGTTAGTGTTCACGGGGCGTGCGTGTTAGTGTTCACGGGGCGTGCGTGTTAGTGTTCACGGGGCGTGCGTGTTAGTGTTCACGGGGCGTGCGTGTTAGTGTTCACGGGGCGTGCGTGTTAGTGTTCACGGGGCGTGCGTGTTAGTGTTCACGGGGCGTGCGTGTTAGTGTTCACGGGGCGTGCGTGTTAGTGTTCACGGGGCGTGCGTGTTAGTGTTCACGGGGCGTGCGTGTTAGTGTTCACGGGGCGTGCGTGTTAGTGTTCACGGGGCGTGCGTGTTAGTGTTCACGGGGCGTGCGTGTTAGTGTTCACGGGGCGTGCGTGTTAGTGTTCACGGGGCGTGCGTGTTAGTGTTCACGGGGCGTGCGTGTTAGTGTTCACGGGGCGTGCGTGTTAGTGTTCACGGGGCGTGCGTGTTAGTGTTCACGGGGCGTGCGTGTTAGTGTTCACGGGGCGTGCGTGTTAGTGTTCACGGGGCGTGCGTGTTAGTGTTCACGGGGCGTGCGTGTTAGTGTTCACGGGGCGTGCGTGTTAGTGTTCACGGGGCGTGCGTGTTAGTGTTCACGGGGCGTGCGTGTTAGTGTTCACGGGGCGTGCGTGTTAGTGTTCACGGGGCGTGCGTGTTAGTGTTCACGGGGCGTGCGTGTGAGTGTTCACGGGGCGTGCGTGTGAGTGTTCACCGTGTGTGCGTGTGAGTGTTCACGGGGTGTACGTGTGAGTGTTCATGAGGTGTGTGTGTAGGTGTTCACGGTTTGTGTGTTGGTGTTCAGTTTGTGTTAGTGTTCACAGGGTATGTGTGTAAGTGTTCATGGTGTGTGTGTGTAAGTGTTCATGGGGTGTGTGTGTAAGCATGTGTAAGTGTTCATGGGGTGCGTGTGTGTAAGCAATGGGGTGTGGGTGTTTTAGTGTTCACAGAGTGTGTGTAAGTGTTCATGAGGTGTAAGTGTTCACGGGGTGTGAGTGTGAAAGAGTGCGGGGTGTGTTAGTGTTCTCAGGGTGTTTTAGTGTTCACGGGGCGTGTATGTAAGTGTTCACAGGATGTGTGTGTAAGTGTTCACGGTGTGTGTGTTAGTGTTCACGGGGCGTGTGTGTAAGTGTTCACGGGGCACGTGTGTAAGTGTTCACGGGGTGTGTTAGTGTTCACGGGGTGTGTTAGTGTCCACGGGGTGTGTTAGTGTCCACGGGGTGTGCTAGTGTCCACGGGGTGTGTTAGTGTCCACGGGGTGTGTTAGTGTCCACGGGGTGTGTTAGTGTCCACGGGGTGTGTTAGTGTCCACGGGGTGTGTGTGTTTTAGTGTTCACGGTGCGTGTGTGTTAGTGTTCATGGGGTGTGTGTGTAAGTGTTCACGGAATGTGTTAGTGTTCACGGGGTGTGTGTGTAAGTGTTCACAGGTAGTGTTTGTGTGTTAGTGTTCACGGGGTGTGTTGTTAAGTGTTCACGGAATGTGTTAGTGTTCACGGGATGTGTGCGTAAGTGTTCACAGGTAGTGTGTGTGTTAGCGTTCATGGGGTGTGTGTGTAAGTGTTCACAGGGAGTGTGTGTGTTAGTGTTCACGGGATGAGTGTGCGTGTTAGTGTTCAGGGTATGTTCACTATCTGGGTGAATCGTTCACTGATCACTCTGTCCCCTGCCCTAACCCCTTTCTCACTCACCATTCCCCCCCTCCTTTTCTCCTGTCTACTCTCTCCCCTTCAGCCTTCCTTCCCGTTAGACTTCTCTCTCCCAATCCCTCTTCCTGCTTCAACCACTCCCCTTTTTTTCCCATCTCCTTCTTCCACCTACCCTTTCCCCAACCCCCTCCTATCCCTCCTCTACCTCCCACTCTATCCCTCTCCTCCTACCCCTTTCTCCCCTCCGACCCCTCCCTTTCCCTTCTATCCCTCCCCTTCTACCCTTCTCTCTCCCCTTCTACCCCTCTCTTGCTACCCTTCTCCCCACTAGCCCAATCCCCCCCCTCTAGCCCTATTTCCACCCAACCTTCTCTCCACTTCTACCCATTTCTCCCCTTCCCATTCTACCCTGCTCTCCTCCACCTACTCCTCTCCCCTTATCTCCTCCTACCCATCTCTCCCCTTCTTGCTCTATCTCCTCCTACCCCTCTCCCCATCCCTCTCACTTCCACCTACCCCTCTCCCCTTCCACCCATCTCTCTATTCTACCCCTCTCCCCATCTCTCTCTCTCCTCCTTCTGCCCCTCTCTCTCCAGTCTATCCTAGTTTCTCCCATTCTATCCCTCTCTCCTCCTTCTGCCCCCATCCCCTTCTAACCCAACCATGTTCTATAATTCTCCCCCTCCACCTTCTGCTTCTTGCCCTCAACCCCTCTCTCCACTTCGACCTCACACCCCTTTCTGCCCCTCACTCTTTCTCCCCTTCTGCCCCGAGTCCCTCACTCTCCTTCTCTCTCTTCCCCCCCCCTTCTCCCAGCTAACCCTGGCCATCACCCTCCCTCCCTCCCTCCCTCCCCCGACACCCACACCACCCCAGGCTTCAGATGAACGAGTACTGGTTATCCACCGCCCTGGTGTGGCCCACTCCAGAGGTTTCGTCCGCCCCGGGGCTCGAGCTCCGCAACGCTGTCGTCTGCGGCCCGCGTGGCTCCCGGAAGGCAGCACCCAGAGGGCAACAGGCCCCAGGACCCTCACTCGCCCCGTCATCCTCCTGCTGCTCCTCCTCCTCCACGCCAGCTTCCGCTGCTGCCTCCACCCCCCTCTCTGCCCCTTCACCCTCTTGCTCCAGCCGGCGGGACGAGCCAGCAGGAGCCCCCAGAGGGGGCGGGGAGGGGGCGCGGGGTGCAGGAGGGGGCGAGGCACAGGGGCTGTACCAGGAGCGGTTAAGCTCCCCCTCCAGGCTGTGCTGCCGGGACGGGGGGGCTGGAGGGAGCGGTGGTGGGGGAGGGTTATGAAAGGAGCTCATCTCTGTGGAGGTGGAGAGAGAGGGGGGGAGGGGGAGAGAGAGAAGGGGAGAGAGAGGTGGGGGGAGAGAGGAGAGCGGGGAGAGAGAGGAGAGGGGGGAGAGATGAGAGAGGGGGAGAGAGGAGAGAGGGGGAGAGGAGAGACGGTGAGAGGGTAGATGGGGAGAGAAGGTGGGGGGGAGATGTGCAGAGAGGGGAAGTGAGGTTGGAAAGAGGGGAGATGGGGAGAGAAGGTGGAGGGGGAGATAGGGGAGAGAGGGGGAGAGAGGGTGGAAAGAGGGGAGAGAGAGGGGAGTGAGGTTAGAAAGAGGGGAGATGGGGGTGAGAAGGTGAAGAGGGGGGAGAGAGGGGGAGTGAGGTTGGAAAGAGGGATGGGGAGAGAGGGTGGAAAGAGGGGAGATGGCAGAGAGAGGGGGGAGTGAGGTTGGAAAGAGGGGTAATGGGGGAGACAAGGTGGTGAGGGGGGGAGAGAGAATAAAAAACAAAGTTAGGCCAACCAAACGATCTGCACGTCAGCTCAAATGTCAACAGCAGGGAAAGAAGCAACTCTGGTCCACTCTTCCCTGCTGATCCTCTCACCTCCTTGAGCTGGTTCTGCAACCCTGCGTTTGTCCCTGTGAACTCTCTGTCTGTTCCAATGCCTACCCCCATCCCAATTCCATTACTGCCCCAACCTCTCCCAAACCTTTGAGCGTAGGATGTGAGTTGTCCCTTAAATCACACCCCATCCTTTAATGCCTCAGTGTTTTATTTCCGTCTTGATCCTGGAGGAGCAAGGGTTCCAACCTCTGAGCCCTTAAGAAGTCAAACCGCACTCCCACCCCCCGCCATTAAACGCCTTCCTTTCACAATATGATGACACCCTTCCTGCCCTGAGCACGGTCTTGGATAGGTTGTAACGGGACAACCCAGCTCCTTGACTCAATGCTCCCCATCATTCACTGTGTCAGTCCCTGTACCACAAGTCCCTGCTTTACGAAACTCCCCAGCATTGCTCATGTCAGTCGTGTGCCCCAAGGTCTCTCTGTCTTCAACACTCCCCACTGTTCACCGTGTTGGACCCGGACTCCGAGATATCTCTATTCTCCAACAACCCCCACCGTTTACCTTGTCAGTCACTGTACCCCGAGGTCTCTCTGTTCTGACACACTCCCCACCATTCACCATGTCGGTCCCCATAACCCGAGGTCTCCCTATTCTACAACACTCACCACTGTTCACTGTGTCAATCCCCGTACCCCGAGGTTACTCTGTTCTACAACACTCCCCACCGTTCACCTTGTCAGTCCCCATATCCCAAGGTATCTCTGTTCTACATTCCCCACCATTCACCGTGTAGGTCTCCCTGTTCCACAACAATCCCAACCATTCACCCCGTCGGTCTCCATACCCCGAGGTCTCTCTGTTTGATAACACTCCCCACCATTCACCGTGTCAGTCCCTTTATCCAGAGTCTCTCTGTTCTACAACACTCCCCTCTGTTCACTGTGTCGGGTCCCATACCCCGAGGTCTTTCTGTTCTACAACATTCCCCACCATTCACCATATCGGTCCCCGTACCCGGAGGTCTCTCTGTTCTACAACACTCCCACTGTTCACTGTGTCGGTCTCTGTACCCCGAGGGCTCCCTGTTCTACAACACTCCCCACCATTTAGAGTGTCGGTTCCTGTACCCCGAGGTGTCTCTGTTCTACAAGACTCTCCATTGTTCACCCTATCTATCTCTTACCCTGAGATCTCTCTGTTCTTCAACACGCCCCACCATTCACCATGTCTGTCCCCGTACCCAGAGGTCTCTCTGTTCTTCAACACTCCCCACCATTTACCGTGTCGGTCCCGGTATCCTGGGGACTCTGTTCTACAATATTCCCCACTGTCCACCGTGTCAGTCCCTGTAACCTGAAATCTCTCCGTTCTACAACACTCCCCATTGTTCACCGTGTCGGTCCTTGTACCCTGAGGTGTCTCTGTTCTACAAGACTCCCCACCTTTCACCCTGTATATCCCCATGCTCCGAGGTCTCTCTGTTCTACAACACTCACCACAGTTCATCATGTTGGAACCCGTACCCCGACTTCTCGCTGTTCTACAACACTCCCCACTGTTTATCGTGTCGGTCCCCGTACCCCGATGTCTCTCTGTTCTATAACACTCCCACCGTTAACCGTGTTGGTCGTATAATCACGAAATCTCTGTTCTCCAACACTCCCCATCATTCACCATGTCCGTCCCCGTACACCAAGGTTTCTCTGTTCTACAACACTCCCCACCATTTATCATGTCGGTCCCGGTATCCCGGGGTCTCACTGTCCACCGTGTCAGTCCCATAACCTGAGATCTCTCTGTTCTACAACACTTCCCACTATTCACCATGTTGGTCCTTGTACCCCGAAGTCTCTCTGTTCTACAAGACTCCCCACCGTTCACCGTGCGGGTTCCCGTATCCCGAGTTCCCCATGTTCTACAACACTCCCCATTGTTCACTATGTCAGTCCCTGCAACCTGAGGACACTCAGTTCTACAACACTTCCCACAGTTCACCATGTTGGACCCCGTACCCTGACTTCTCGCTGTTCTACAACACTCCCCACTGTTTATTGTGTCGGTCCTCATACCCCGACGTCTATCTGTTCTACTAGACTCACCACCGTTCACCATGTGGGTCCTCGTACCGCAACTTCTCTCTATTCTACAACACTCCCCACTGTTCACCATGTCGGTCCACGTAGCCCAAGATCTCTTTGCTCTCTAACATCTCCCAATGTTCACCTCGTCAAACACTGTACCCGGATGTCTCTCTGATCTACAATACTCCCCACCATTCACATTGTCAGTCCCCGTACCCGGAGGCCTCTCTGTTTTACAAGACTCTCCACTGTTCACCCTGTCTATCCCTGTACCCCAAGATCTCTCTGTTCTACCACACTCCTGTTCTACCATACTCTGAGGTCTCTCTGTTCTACGACACTCCCCACTATTCACCGTGTCAGTCCCCATAACCCTAGATCTCGCTGTTCGATAACACACCCCACAGTTCACCACTGTTCACCGAGTCGGTCCCCGTACCCCAGGGTCTCCCTGTTCCACAACAATCCCCACCATTCACCATATCAGTCCCCATACCCCGAGGTCTCTCTGTTCTACAACACTCCCCACCATTCACCGTATCGTTCCCGTACCCCAAGGACATTCTGTTCTACAACTCTCCCCACCATTCACCGTGTCGGTCCCCGTACCCCGAGTCTCTCTGTTCTACGACACTCCCCACCATGCACCGTGTCGGTCCCCGTACCCCGAGATCTCCCTGTTCTACAACACACCACTGTTCACTGTGAAGGTCCCCGTACACCAAGGTCTCTTTTTTCTACAACACTCCCCACCATTCACCATGTCAGTCGCTGTATCCAGAGGTCTCCCTGTTCTACAACACTCCCCACTGTTCACCGTGTTGGTCCATGCACCCTAAGATCTCTTTTTGCTCCAACATCCCCCACTGTTCACCTCGCACGTCCCTATAAACCAAAATCTCTCTGTTCTCCAACGCTTCCCATTGTTCACCATGTCAGTCCCAGTAACCCAAAATCTCTCTGTTCTACAACACTCCCCAGTGTTCACCATGTTGGACCTCATACCCTGAGGTCTCTCAATTCTACAACAGGCCCCACTGCTCACCGTGTCAGTCCCCGTACCGCAAGGTCTCTCTGTTCTACATTTCCTACCGTTCACCGTGTGAAACCCCATACTCCAAGGTCTCTCCAGTCTCCAACAGTATCCATCATTCACTCTGTCAGACCCCATACCCCAAAGTCTCTCTATTCTGCAACAATCCCCACCGTTCACCATGTCGGTCCCTGAATCCCGAGGTCTCTCTGTTCAATAACATTCTCCAGCATTCACTATGTCAGTCTTTGCACCATGAGGTCATTCTGTGCTACAACATTCCCAACAGTTCACTGTGTCCGTGATCATACCACGAGGTCTCTCTATTCTACAACATCCATACCATTCACCGTCTTGGTCCTTGCACCCCAAGGTCACTCTGTTGCACAACAGTCCCCACCTTTCACCGTGTCGGTCGCCGTACCCCAAGTCTCTCTGTTCTCCAACACTCCCCATCGTTTACCACATCTGTCCCCATACACCAAATCTCTCTGTTCTACGACACTCCCCACTATTCACCGTGTCAGTCCCCATAACCCTAGATCTCGCTGTTCGATAACACACCCCACAGTTCACCACGTTGGTCCTTGTACCCCGACGTCTCTCTATTCTACAATACTCCCCACCGTTCACATTGTGAGTCCTCGTAGCCCAAAGTCCCTCTGTTCTGCAACACTTCCCACATTTCACCATGTTGGACCCCGTATCCCGAGGTCGCTCTGTTCTACAAGACTCTCCATCGTTCACCCTGTCTTTCTCCATACCCCGAGATCTCTCTGTTCTACTACACTTCACTATGTCAGTCCCTGCAACCCAATGTCTCTCTGTCTTCAACACACCCCACCATTTACCGTGTTGGTCCCAGTATCCTGGGGTCTCTCTGTTCTCCAACACTCCCCACCATCTTGGTTCTGTACACTGAGGTCTCATTGATCTACAACACTCCCTACTGTTTACCGTGTCGGACCCAGACCATGAGATCTCTCGGTTCTCCAACAACCCCCACCGCTCACCTTGTCAGGCACTGTACCCTGAGGTGTCTCTGTTCTACAACACTCCCCTCCGTTTACCGCGTCCGTCCTCGTACACCGAGGTTTCTCTGTTCTACAACACCCCGCACCATTTACCATGTCGTTCGACCAACCCCAAGTTCTCTCTGTTCTACAACACTCCCCACCGTTCACCGTGTTCATCCCCATACCCCGAAATGCCTCTGTTCTACAACATTCCCCACCGTTAACGATCTCGGTCCCTGCACCCCAAGATCACTCTGTTCTACAACACTCCCCATCGTTTACCGCTTCCGTCCCCATACACCAAGGTCTCTCCGTTCTACAACACTCCCCACAGTTCAACGTGTCGGATCTTGTATCCAGAGGTCTCTCTATTCTACAACAGGCCCCACTGCTCACCGTGTCTTCCCCATACTCCAAGGTCTCTCTGTTCTACATTCCTCACCATTCGTGTGAAACCCTGTACTCCAAGATTTCTCCGGTCTCCAAAAGTCTCCATTGTTCACTCTGTCAGACCCCGTGCCCCAAGGTCTCTCTATTCTGCAACAATCCCCACCGTTCACCATGTCGGTCCCTGTACCTCGAGGTCTCTCTGTTCGATAACATTCCCCAGCATTCACTATGTCACTCTTTGCACCTTGAGGTCATTCTGTGATACGACATTCCCAACAGTTCGTACCACGAAGTCTCTCTATTCTACAACATCCATACCATTCTCCATGTTTGTCTCTGCTCTGCAAGGTCTTTCTCCTGGACAACACTCCCCACCATTCACTACTTTGGTCCCGGTACCCCGAGGTCTCTCTCTTCTCCAACACTCCCCACCATTCACCGTCTTGGTCCCTGGACCCCTAGGACTCTCTGTTCTACAAGACTCTTCACCGTTCACCGTGTCAGTCCCCGTACACCAAGAACTCTCTAATCTACAACAATCTCCTCATTCAACGTCGGTCCCTGTACCCTAAGGTCTCCCTGTTATACAACACTCCCCACCGTTTACCATGTTGGTCCCGGTATCCCAGGGTCTCTCTGTTCTCAAACACTCCCCACCATGTTGGATCCCATACACTGAGGTCTCCCTGTTCTACAACACCCCGCACCATTCACTATGTCGTTCACCCAACCCCAAGTTCTCTCTGTTCTACAACACTCCCCACTGTTCACTATGTCAGTCCCTGCATCCCAAGGTCACTCTGTTCCACAACACTCCCCACTGTTCACCGTGTCGATCGCCGTACCCCAAGGTCTCTCTGTTCTCTAACACTCCCCATCGTTTACTGCGTCTGTCCCCGTACACCAAGTCTCTCTGTTCTACAATACTCCCCACTGTTCACTGTCTCAGTCCCCATAACCCTATAACACACCCCACAGTTCACCATGTCGGTCCTTGTACTCCGACGACTCTCTATTCAACAATACTCCCCACCGTTCACATTGTCAGTCCCCGTAGCTTGAAGTCTCTCTGTTCTACAACGCTCCCCATATTTCACCATATTGGACCCCGTATCCCGAGGACTCTCTGTTCTACCACACTCCCCACTGTTCACCGTGTCGGTCCCCATAACCCTAGATCTCTCTGTTCTATCACACACCCCACAGTTCACCATGTTGGTCCCCGTACCCCAAGGTCTCCCTATTCTATAATACTGACCACCATTCACCATGTCAATTCCCATACCCCGAGGTTACTCTGTTCTACAACACTCCCCACCATTCACCATGTCGGACCTCGTAGCCCGATGTCTCTCTGTTCTACATCACTCCCCACCATTCACCGTATTGGTATTGGTCCCCGTACTCTGAGGTCTCTCTATTCTACAACACTCCCCACTGTTCACTATGTCTATCCTTGCATCCCAATGTCTCTCTGTCTTCAACACTCCCCACTGTTTACCGTGTTGGACCTGGTAATCAGTGATCTCTCTGTTCTAAAACACTCCTCACCCTTCACCGTGTCAGTCCCCGTGCCCCCCCAGGACTGTCTGTTCTCCAACACTTCCAACCATGTTGGTTCCCGTACACCGAGGTCTCCCTGTTCTACAACACTCCATACTGTTTACCGTGTCGAACCCAGAGGCCGAGATCTCTCTGTTCTCCAACAACATCCACCGTTCACCTTAACAGGTACTGTACCCTGGGGTCTCTCTTCTACAACACTCCCCTCCATTTACCTCGTCCGTCCCCGTACACTGAGGTCTCTCTGTTCTGCAACATCCCGCACCATTCACCATGTCGTTTGCCCAACCCCCAGTTCTCTCTGTTCTACAACACTCCCCACCGTTCACCGTGTTCATCCCCGTACCCCGATGTCTATCTGTTCTAAAACACTCCCCACCATTCACTGTGTTCATCCCCATACCCCAAAGTGTCTCTGTTCTACAACAATCCCCACCGTTAACTATGTCGGTCCCTGCACCCCAAGGTCACTCTGTTCTACAACACTCCCCACTGTTCACTGTCTCAGTCCCCATAACCCTAGATCTCTCTGTTCTATAACACACCCCACAGTTCACCATGTTGGTTCTTGTACTCCGGCGACTCTCTATTCAACAATATTCCCCACCATTCACATTGTCAGTCCCCGAGGCTCGAAGTCTCTCTGTTCTACAACACTCCCCATATTTCACCATATTGGACCCCGTATCCCGAGGACTCTCTGTTCTACCACACTCCCCACTGTTTACCGTGTCAGTCCCCATAACCCTAGATCTCTCTGTTCTATCACACACCCCACAGCTCATCATGTTGGTCCCCGTACCCCAAGGTCTCCCTATTCTATAATACTGACCACCGTTCACTGCGTCTGTATCCGTACACCAAAGTTTCTCTGTTCCACAACACTCCCCACTGTCCACTTGTCAGACCCAGTAACCCGAGATCTCTCTGTTCTACAACACTCCCCACTGTTCACCATGTTGGTCCTTGTACCCCGAGGTTTCTCTGTTCTACAATACCTCCCACCGTTCACATTGTCAGTCTATGTACCCCGAATTGTCTCTGTTCTACAACACTCCCCACTGTTTATCATGTCAGTCCCCGAACCCCGAAGTCTCTCTGTTTTACAAGACTCCCCACCGTTCACCCTATCTATCTACATACCCTGAGGACTCCCCACTGTTCACCGTGTCAGTCCCCGTACCGCAAGGTCTCCCTATTCTACAACACTTGCCACCATTCTCCATGTCAGTTCCCATACCCTGAGGTTACTCTGTTCTACAACAATCCCCACTATTCACCATGTCGGACCTCGTAGCCCGATGTCTGTCTGCTCTACAACACTCCCCACCATTCACCGTATCTCTGAGATCTCTCTGTTCTACAACACTCCCCGCTGTTCATTATGTCAGTCCCTGCACCCCAAGGTCACTCTGTTCCACAACACTCCCCACCGTTCACCGTGTCGGTTGCCGTATCCAAGGTCTCTCTGTTCTCCAACACTCCCCATCATTTACTGCGTCCCCCCCATGCACCAAGTCTCTCTGTTCTACAACACTCCCCACTGTTCACCGTGTCCGTCCCCGTAACCCTAGATCTTTCTGTTCTACAACACTCCACACAGTTCACCGTGTCGGATCACGTTCCCTGAGGTCTCTATTCTACAACAGGCCCCACTGCTCACAGTGTCTTTCCCCGTACTCCAAGGTCTTTCCGGTCTCCAATAGTCTCCATTGTTCACTCTGTCAGACTCCGTAACCCGAAGTCTCTCTATTCTGCAACAATCCCTATCGTTCACCATGTCGGTCCCTGACCCTCGAGGGATCTCTGTTCGATAACATTCCCCAGCATTCACTATGACAGTCTTTGCACCTTGAGGTCGTTCTGTGATACAACATTCCCAACAGTTCACTGTGTCCGTGATCATACCACGAGGTCTCTCTATTCTACAACATCTGTACCATTCTCCATTTTGGTCTCTGCTCTCCAAGGTCTTTCTGTTGTACAACACTCCCCACCATTCACTACTTTGGTCACTGTACCCTGAGGTCTCTCTGTTCTCCAACACTCCCCATCATTAACTATGTCGGTCACTGCATCCAAATGTCTCGCTGTTTTCAACATTCCCCACCGTTTACCGTGTTGGTCCCGTTATCCCGGGGTCTCTCTGTTCTCCAACATTCCCCACCATGTTGTTCCCATACACCGAGGTCTCCCTGTTCTACAACACTCCCTACTGTTTACCATGTCGGACCCAGACCCTGAGATCTCTCAGTTCTCCAACAACCCCCCGTTTACCTTGTCAGGCACTGTACCCTGAGGTCTCTCTGTTCGACAACACTCCCCTCCGTTTACCACGTCCGTCCCTGTATACCGAGTGCACTCTTTTCTACAACACCCCGCACCAGTCACCATGTCGTTCACTCAACCCCAAGTTCTCTCTGTTCTACAACACTCCCCACCTTTAACTATGTCAGTCCCTGCACCCCAAAGTCACTCTGTTCTACAATACTCCCCACTGTTCACTATATCAGTCCCTGCACCCCACGGTCACTCTGTTTCACAACACTCCCCACCGTTCACCGTGTCGGTAGCCGTACCCCAAGGTCTCTCTGTTCTCCAACACTCCTCATTGTTTACTGTGTCTGCCCCCGTACACTAAGTCTCTCTGTTCTACAACACTCCCCACTGTTCACCATGTCAGTCCCCATAACCCTAGATCTCTCTGTTCTACAACACTCCCCACTGTTCACCATGTCAGTCCCCATAACCCTAGATCTCTCTGTTCTACAACACTCCCCACCGTTAACTATGTTGGTTCCTGCACCCCAAGGTCTCTCTGTTCTACAACACCCCCTACCATTCACATTGTCAGGCCCCGTAGCCCGAAGTCCCTCTGTTCTATAACACTCCCCACATTTCACCATGTTGTACCCTGAGGTCTGTCTGTTCTACTACACTCCCCAGTGTTCACCGTGTGAAACCCCGTGCCTCAAGGTCTCTCTGTTCTCCAACACTCCTCATCGTTCACCGCCTCTGTCCCCGTACACCAAGTCTCTCTGTTCTACAACACTCCCCACTGTTCACCATGTCAGTCCCCATAACCCTAGATCTCTCTGTTCTACAACACTCCCCACTGTTCACCATGTCAGTCCCCATAACCCTAGATCTCTCTGTTCTACAACACTCCCCACCGTTAACTATGTTGGTTCCTGCACCCCAAGGTCTCTCTGTTCTACAACACCCCCTACCATTCACATTGTCAGGCCCCGTAGCCCGAAGTCCCTCTGTTCTATAACACTCCCCACATTTCACCATGTTGTACCCTGAGGTCTGTCTGTTCTACTACACTCCCCAGTGTTCACCGTGTGAAACCCCGTGCCTCAAGGTCTCTCTGTTCTCCAACACTCCTCATCGTTCACCGCCTCTGTCCCCGTACACCAAGTCTCTCTGTTCTACAACACTCCCCACTGTTCACCGTGTTGGTCCAAGCACCCCAAGATTTCTTTGTTCGACAATATCCCCCACCGTTCACCTCGTCAAATACTGTACCCCGAGGCCTTTCAGATCTACAATACTCCCCACTGTTCACCATATGAAACCCCGTGCCTCAAGGTCTCACTGGTCTCCAACAGTCTCCATTGTTCACCCTGTCGGTCCCTGTACAAGGTCGCTCTGTTTTCTAACACTCCCCACCATTCACCAGGTTGGTCACCGAACCCCAAGGTCTCTCTGTTTGACAACATTCCCCAGCATTCACTATGTCAGTCTTTGCACCTTGAGGTTGCTTTGTGCTACACAATTCCCAACAGTTCACTTTGTCTGTGATTGTACCACGAGTTCTTTCTATTCTACAACAATCCGTACCATTCCCCATGTTGGTGTCTGCTCTCCAAGGTCTCTCTGTTCTACAACACTCCCCACTGTTTTCCGTTTCAGCCCCCCTCCCTACCCCGAGGTTTCTCTGTTCTACAACACTCCCCACCATTCACCGTCGGTCCCTGTACTCAAGGTCTCTCTGTTCTACAATACTCCCCACCGTTCACCGTGTCTGTTCCTGTACCCTGAGGTCTTTCTGTTCTACAACACTCCCCACTGTTCACCGTGTCCTGACTCGCAATGGTACAAACTCTCTCAACTCTCAATTGTACCCCACCCCCTCTCTCACCAGCTCACCAACCCCCTACCCATCACGAAAGTGGGAGGTGCGAAGGAATGGATTACTGGAGGTTGATGCTTTGTGGTGGGAGAGGGAATGGGAGGGGTTGAAGGGGGGAGCTGTGGGGGGATGGGAGGGAGGGAATGTTAGGACATCTGTCACACACAATGCCATGACCTGTTACATGTGAACGGGGTGGGAGGGAGGGGGGGGGGGTTGTGGGAGGGTAGGGGGACTGGGAGGGGGGTAGAGATGGGGAGTGGGTGGGTGTGTGGGAGGGATGGAGAGAGGGATGGCTGGGTTGGGGAGTGAGGGAGGGAGAAGAAAGTTGAGGGAGGGAGAGAGAGAGAGAAGGGGAGGGAGGGAGAGAGAAAGGGAGGGAGGGAGCAAGAAGGGGAGGGAGACAGTGGAGGGGAGGGAAGTAGTGAGAGGAGGTTGAGGCAAGGAGGAGGTGAGGAGGGAGGAGCTAGGAGAGGAGAGAGAGAGGCAGGGAGGCATGGGAAGGTACAGAGAGGGGTGGATGGGGAGGAGGCAGGTGGAGACAGGGAGGGGGAGAGATGGAATGGGAGGTGGGATAGGAGTTAGACAGTGGGCGAGAGAGGAGGTGAAGGAGGTGAGGGAATGTGGAGACAGAGGAAAGGGGAGTAAGAGGGGAGGGAGAGAAGAGGGTAGGAGGAGGATGGTAAGGGAGAGCAAAATGGGGAAAGAACGAAAAGAAGGGGTGGAGAGAAGGGAAGAGAGAGGGAGGGAGTGAGGGTGGAGGGAGAGGGGGAGGGAGAGGGGGGGAGAGAGGAGGAGGGAGAGAGGGGGAAGGGGAGGGAGGGAGGGAGGGTGTGGAGGGCAGGGAGGGGGGACAGGGGAGTGTTACAAGACGAGGGCTGCACACTTACACACAGTGAATAGTTCCGATGGAGATGTTATGTGTGGATGACTCAGGGGGGAGCTGGGGAGGTCGCTGTACCCAGCACGGGCCCCAGCAATGTCCAGCCCTGCAAACATGGTTTAATACAAACACACTGTCAGACACGGAGAGGGAAGTTCTGGGAGGGGATGGGAGGGGGTTATGGAGAAAGAGGGGGGGAGAGGGGGATAGAAAGGGGAAGAGGGGGAGAGAAAGGGGAAGAGGGGGAGAGAAAGGGGAAGAGGGGGAGAGCAAGGGGAAGAGGGGAGAGCAAGGGGAAGAGGGGGAGAGCAAGGGGAAGAGGGGGAGAGCAAGGGGAAGAGGGGGAGAGCAAGGGGAAGAGGGGGAGAGCAAGGGGAAGAGGGGGAGAGCAAGGGGAAGAGGGGGAGAGCAGGGGAAGAGGAGGAGGGCAAGGGGACGAGGGGGGAGGGCAAGGGGACGAGGGGGAGGGCAAGGGGACGAGGGGGGAGAGCAAGGGGAAGAGGGGGAGAGCAAGGGGAAGAGCAAGGGGAAGGGGAGAGAGTGGGCAGGGGGCTTGAGGGTAGACTGGGGAGGGGAGAGAGAGGAGTGTGAGGGAGGGAGAAAGGGTGGAGAGGGAAGAGGGGATAGGAGTGATGGAGTAGGGAGTTAGAGGGCAGAGATGGAGAAAGGGAGCAGAGAGAAGGGGGAGTAATGGAGAGGAGAGGTGGAGGGTGTTGAGAGGCAAAAGAAGGGAGAGGGGGGGTCATAGTGATGGAGGAGGGGGAGGAGGGAGGAGGGAGAGGGTGTGGAGAGGCAGAAGAGAGGAGAGTGTAAGGAGAGGGAGAGGAGAGAGATGGAGGGTGGAAATGTGGAATGAGGTGATGGAGGGTGGGTGGGAGGGAGGGAAGGACACACCATAAATGCAAACACATCTCTACAACGGAGGAAGGCAGTGATGTCAGTGAACTGTTAGCCAATGGGAATGGGCGTGATGACAGCATGCTGGCAGCCAATCAAGAGAGGAGCGTGGCTTGGGAGGGGGTGGGAGTAGGAGACCGAGGTGAGGGTGAGGAGAGGGGGGCTAGTACTTTCGTTGAAGGAGAAGGGGTGGAGAGACGCCAGAGTCGCGGGGGAAGGCGATACTACCCTTTTTCTCCGCATCAGCTCCCACCACCCCCTACTCTTGCTTCCCGAACGGAACCCTGACACCCAAGGGTGAGCCAGGCAGGCAGGGTGGTGGGAGGCGTGGAGTGTTCGTTAATTCAAAACTCCAGTGCATTTCCATCTGCTGGCTACCACGTACAATTACATCTTGACATTTACATAGGAAATCATAATGGGGGGAGAGGTCACCAGGTCGTGATGTTTACATCAGCAATTGTAATGAGGGTCACCGATGCATGACATTTACAAATGATGTTTACATAGGAAATTATAATGTGATATTCACATCTATTTAAGGAAAGTTTAGGGGAGATATCAAAGGTAAGGGTTAGGGTTACTTGGAGAGTACTGCGTGCCTGGAATGCATTGCCAGGGGCGATGGTGGATGCTGATACAAGCAGGGACATTTTTTAAAACTCTTCGATCGGTGCATGGATGTAAGAAAAATACAGGGTTGTGAGGGAGGGAAAATTGGATTGTTGTGGAATCAGTGTCATGGGGCAGCACAACATTGTGGGCTGATGGGCCTGTCATGTGTTAGAATAATTATGAAATCACAATGGTCACTGTACTGTGAAGTTTACATAGAACCTCATCGTGAACGTCACCTGATTGAAATCAAAATGGGCAACACCAGTTTGTGACGTTTACATAGGAAATCATAATGGGGCTTCCCGCGGTGTGACGTTTACATAGGAAATCATAATGGGGCTTCCCGCGGTGTGACGTTTACATAGGAAATCATAATGGGGCTTCCCGCGGTGTGACGCTTACATAGGAAATCATAATGGGGCTTCCAGCGGTGTGACGTTTACATAGGGAATCATAATGGGGCTTCCCACGGTGTGACGCTTACATAGAAAATCATAATGGGGCTTCCCGCGGTGTGACGTTTACATAGGAAATCATAATGGGGCTTCCCGCGGTGTGACGTTTACATAGGAAATCATAATGGGGCTTCCTGCGGTGTGACGTTTACATAGGAAATCATAATGGGGCTTCCCACGGTGTGACGCTTACATAGAAAATCATAATGGGGCTTCCCACGGTGTGATGCTTACATAGAAAATCATAATGGGGCTTCCCGCGGTGTGACGTTTACATAGGAAATCATAATGGAGCTCCACACAGTGTGACTTTTACATTGGAAATCATAAATGGAGGTCACCAGCTCGTGACATTTACATAGGAGATCTTAATGGGGGTTACCAGTTTCTGGCGTTTACATAGATCAGATGAAAGAGCCGAATTCGACCATTTGGTCTGCCCCTCCATTCGAATCGTGACTGCTATAATTTTTTCCTTGCAAATCAATCCTCCTGCCTTCTCTCCACTTTGCCAAACATTCTGGCGAGTCAGGATCCTCCACTTTAAACACGGCTCGTCTCTCCACATCCGCCTGCGGCAACGAATTCCATACACCCGCCACCCTCTGGCTGAAGAAATGTCTCATCATCTCTGTTCTAAAGGGATGTCTTTACAATCTGAGGCTGTGCCCTCTGATCCAAGGCTCTCCCACCATTGGGAGCATCTGTCCACGCTATACAGCCCTTTCATACTCAAGAGCTCAGCAAGAAAGTCCGCAGATTGCAGCCTAATTCACAGCAGTGCTGGGGGGCCTCAGCGGGTCACCGCAGAGTTCTTTATGGCAGTGACATTTTGGGCCTGAGCTCTTCATCAAGGTATGAGCAAAAATCAGGTGGGAGGAGGGAGGAAGTGTGGGGGGGTGGGAAGATGAGGAGGAGAGGAGGGAGGAAGGGGCAGTCACCAACAGGCAAGAGAGTGAAAGAGGGAGAACAAAGAGCCGAGAAGTACATAAGAACATAGGAGCGGGAGTTGGTCACCCGGCCCGTTGATCCTGCTCTGCCAGGGCTGATCTGACCATTGACTGAACTCCACCGACCTACCTTTTCCCCATATCCCTGAATTCCTTTTTCACATAACTGAACCTTAAATGTATTTAATGAAGTCACCTCAACTGCTTCCCTGGGCAGAGAATTCCACAGATTCACGATTCTCTGGGGGAAAGCAGTTTTTCCTCATCTCTCTCTTAAATCGACTCCCCTCAATCTTGAGGCTGTGTCCCCTGGTTCTGGGTCTCACCTCCCAGTGAAAACAAATTTCCTGCCTCTAACATATCGATCCCTTTCATAATTTTAAATGTTTCTATAAAATCTCAATAAGTAGTGATGGGGAGAGTGGGGAGCTCTCTGAAGAGAGAGGTAAGGAGGTGGGGAGCTGGAGGAAGGGAGAGGGGGAGAGAGAGAGGGGGGGAGGGAGAGACAGAGAGTGAAAGAAGGGGAGAGAGAGGGGGGAAAGAGAAAAGGGGAGAGGGATGGAGGAAAAGAGAGGGGGAAAGAGGGAGAGGGAGGGGGAAGCAATCCAATGGGAACTGGAGAAGCAATCCAGACGCTATGCAAGGTGCCGTTCCTCCAGTTTGTGGGTGGTCTCGGTTTGGCGGAACACGAGGTCATTGACAGACACAACGGTGTGGGGAAATGGCTGCTGGGAAGACCCCATCACAGCAGTGGACAGAGCAAAGGTGTTTGGTGGAAGGGTCTCTCGTTCTCTCTGACAGAGGAGGCCGCAACAGGAGCACTGGATGCAGTAGATGATTTCCCCCCCCACTGCAGATTCTGCTAGCCCCTTGATCCATGTTCACTTGTGTGACCTGTTAGTTACCTTGTACTCCTCCTCTTCCCTTCCTCCCCTCCCTTGTGCCTCTCTCCCTTCCTCTCCTCATCCCCTGCCCCTTCCTCCCCTTCCCTACCCTCCCTCCTCCTCTCCTGCCCCTTCCTCCCTCCTCTCCTCCTCCCGTCCCTTTTCCCTCCTCCTCCTGCCCTGACCCTTTTTCTTCCTCTTCTCCTCTCCCTGGCCCTTCCTCCCACCTCTCCCTCACTCCCCACCCCCACCGTTTAATTTAGGCACCTGTCTGCTTTTCGTCCATTCCCTTGACGAAGGACTCAGGCCTGAAATGGCTGGTGATGTTACCAAACAAGAACGCCGTGCCGAGTTTCTCCAGCACTTATGCGTATTCACACAGAGTGCCTGGGGTGTGCCTGGAGTGCGCTGCCAGCAACACCAGTGGGAGGCAGGTGCAGCTGTAATGGCAGTGCTGCTACGAACCCAGGGAGAGCGGGGAGCGGAGACACAGCACTGCTCTGAAGGGTCCAACCACCTGGACCTAATGCTCCATACAGGCTTCAAAACACCCAGTTAAAGGAGCCAATGGTGTTTGTAAGTAAAATCTTCTCTGCATTTTTTCAATCTTATTGATCTCCTTATCTCCTTCCTGTAGTTCAGTGATCAAAACTGCACACAATACTCCAAATTTAGCCTCATCAATGTCTAATACAACTTTACCATAACATTCCAACTCCTGTACTCATCACTGATTTCTAAGACCATGAGACACAGGAGCAGAAATTGACCATTCAGCCCTCCAGCCTGCCCTGTCATTCAATCATAAGCTGTTCCATTTCCCCACTCCAGCGCCCTAGAAGTTCTGTCCGGCCTTCTGACCTGGCTAATCAAGAACCATAATCTTAAATCGAGCCAATGACCTGGCCTCCACAATCGCCCGTGGCAACAAATTCTATAGATTCACTGCTATTTGGCTGAAGAAATTCCTCCCACTTATCTGTTCTGAGTGGGCACCCTTCAGTCTTAAAGTTGTGCCCTCTTGTCCAGGACCAAGTGGTTTCCAAACTTTTTCTTTCCACTCAGATGCCTGAACCGGAAACGAGATGTGAGAGCGGCTTCGCTCGGTGGATTTGCTGAGCAGGCTCGATGGGCCGAATGGCCTGCTTCTGTTCCTCGATCTTATGACTGTCTGAAATAATCCCTTACTAATCACAGAGCACCTTTGACATAGGGATTACTTCAGAAGGTATGTGAGAGGGAAGAAAAAGGTTTTGAAAACCACTGTTTTGATCATACCTAATTGACTCGTTATGTGCACGGTTTCAGAATTCCAAAGGAATTTTTTTTTTTAAATATAGACATCCAGCGCGGTAACAAGCCATTTCGGCCCATGAGTCCGTGCTGCCAAATTTACACCCCATTAACCTACACCCCCAGGACGTTTTGAACAATGGGGGGAAACCGGAGTGCCCTCCCCCGCCTCGGGGAAAACCCACGCAGACACACGGAGAACGTACAAATTTCTTACAGACAGCGCGGGACTCGAACCCCGGTCCCGATCGCTGGTGCTGTAAAGGTGTTGCGCTAGCCACTACACAACCGTGATGCCCTGTGGATGATTTTTCTGAAGCAAAATATTCCAGTAACCAATGGGTCTGGAGCAGTGGTTCTCAACCTTTTATTGTCCACTCAAATACCGCCTTAATGAATCCCTTACAGAGCACCTATTGGGGGTGGTCAACCTTATTTAATTTTTAATGTAGACATACAGCTCAGTAACAGGCCATTTTGGCCCATGAGTCCGTACCGGGGGGGATGGGTTTAGGTTAATTGGGCGGCACAGACTCATGGGCCAAAATGGCCTGTTCCCCTTCTGTACGTCTACATTAAAAATTAAAAGGTTGGCCACCCCAGATAGGGATTACTTATAAATGGTTCAGACCCACTGCTCTAGACCCAATTGTTACAGTAATTATTTAAGTGGAAAAAAAGTTTGAAAACCTCTGTCCTAGACTCTCCCACCATGGGAAACAACCTTTCCACATCTACTCCCGAAATGTTTCAATGAGATTCCCACCCCTTTTGTTCCCCTAAATTCCAACGAGTACAGGCTAAGAGCCATCTAATGCTCCTCCGACGATAATCCTTTCGTTCCCGGAATCATCCTTGTGAACTGTCTCTAACACTAGCATGCCCTTTCTTAGAGGAGCCCAAAACGGCTCACAGTGAGGTCTCACTGGTGCCTTACCATGGATTTATGATGGTCAGCATGCAACTTTGCACTCCAATCAACCCGTGACAGCACTTTCGGGGAATTACTGTATTTGATGGAACACCAGACCCACTTTAGTCCCTCAAAATTGGCTCAAAAATATCCCCCAGGACCTGTGCGCCAAGTTGAAATTCAGGTAATACGGTATTGCCTGAATACCGTATGAGGGAAGGACACCCCACTGCACACCCGGTACTCGCCCACCTTCAAGAAGCCTGCAGCAGTGATGCGGCTGTCCAGGGAAGCGGGCCCGCAGCTTCGCGGGACACCTCCCCTCGGGCGGCCCGTTGCTTTCTGAGAAGGCCAACCGCGGCGGACCATCCCCCCACCCCCAATCTGGTCGCAAACACCTGTGGGTTGCCAGGTGATCAGCAGAGGAGAAGCCACAGAGCAAAGTGAATTTAACACATTCTGCTTACCCATAACTACACTAAAAAAAATGGGGGGGGAGGTGGGGGGTGGAAAAGAGTCTTATATACCATCAAATACGTTATGCACTGGGTTCCCAGATCGCTCTGACCTAAGTCAACTCGAAATGCCTTTCCAACTCAATCTAAAAATGAACCGCTTGGGAATCCCGCACGATGACTCCCAAGTCCATTTGGAGGTCCAGTCTCCGAAAAGCATTCCGATTCAGAAAATAGCCCTATTCGTTATTCCTTCCACCAAAGTTTGTGACCACCCTGTGTTACACCCACACCTTCTGAGTCCCATCTCCCAACCCATCTGAGACTCCTCCCCACACCCCCCCAACAATCGCAGGGCTCCCTGCTTCCTCAGCCCCTCCCTGCACGCTCTCTCTTCTACCAATCCCTGCCGCGTCGCTCGCTAGCTGTTCCCACAGGAACATCCGAGCCAATTGCGAACAAGGCAGAGTGGCTGTGGAACGTGAGAGATGGCAGCGAGGTTGGGGAGGGGGGGGGGTGGGGGTGTTGCAGGAAATCGACGTTTCTCCCGCCTGCTCTCACCCCGATTCCTGGAGCAGAAGGGCAGATCCATGGATGGAATGGGTTTAGAGGGACAGTGGCAGGTGGGACCAGTGTGGGTGGGTTAGATCCTGGATGGGACGAGTTTAGAGGGAGAGGGTCAGGTGGGATCAGTGTGGATGGGACAGATCCTTGGATGGGATGGGTTTAGAGGGATAGGGGCAGGTGGGTCCAGTGTGTGTGGGACGGATACATGGATGGAACGGATTTAGTGGGATAGGGGCAGTTGGAACCAGTGTGTGTGGGACAGATCCGTGGATGGGACAGGTTTAGAGGGATAGGGGCAGGTGGGACCAGTGTGGGTGGGACAGATCCATGGATGGGATGAGTTTAGAGGGATAGGGACAGGTGGTACCAGTGTGGGTGGGACAGATCCATGGATGGGATGAGTTTAGAGGGATAGGGACAGGTGGGACCAGTGTGGGTGGGACAGATCCGTGGATGGGATGAGTTCAGAGGGATGGGGGCAGGTGGGTCCAGTGTGTGTGGGACGGATTCGTGGATGGGATGGGTTTAGAGGGATAGGAGCAATGTGGGTTGGACATTTTGGTGGCACTGCATTGTTTCAGGGCAGCCTCCAGCGATAGCGTTTGAGAGGGTGTTGTGGGGACCCTGGGGAGAGGAAGGAAAGAAGTCACCATTGCCTAGTGCTGGGGAAGGGTTCGGCACTCACCGTGTGTGGGCTGGGGAGAGACCACGTAGCTGGCAAGAGTGACATCACTAGAGCCCCCGGACTCCAGTGGGATGGGGTGGACACGGAAATGCTCCAGCATGTCAAAGATGGTCTGGAACCAGAGGTGCTGCACTCGGCATTGATGATCCTCATTCAGGGAGAGACGCAGGTGCTGGGGGAGGGGGGGGGGGGGGGAAGAATGAGAGTTATCAAGGTTCTGGGGGGGGTCTATCCCATTACCCCTCCCTGTCTCTGTAACCCCCTCCAGTCCCCTACACCCCTCCCTGTCTCTGTAACCCCCTCCGGTCCCCTACACCCCTCCCTGCCTGGAAGCCCCTCCGGTCCCCTACACTCCTCCCTGTCTGGAAGGCCCTCCGGTCCCCTCCACCCCTCCCTGTCTCTGTAACATCTGCCGGTTCCTATACACCCCTCCCCATCTCTGTAACTCCCTCCGGTCCCCTACACCCTTCCCTGTCTCTGTAACCTCCGCTCCAACCTGTCCACACCTCTCCCTCTCACCTTGGCCTTGCCCTGGAAGTTGAAAGTCAGGACATACTCTCCGCGCCGGGTCTCGCTCTGCCTGACCAGGAAGACTCCATGACTGGATGCCCCTCCCGCCAGCACCAGTTGTGCAGCCTTGAGGCGGGACAGGGTCCCGTGGAACCAGGGGTAATCGCACAGGGGATGTTCCCCCTCCCCCAGCTCCTGCTCCCCCTGAAAGCCGAACGGCGAGCCTATGCGGGGGGGGGGTGGGGGGGGGGGAGGGGGAGGGTAAGGGGTGGTTAGCCATGATCTGTACCCTTGCTGCAGACACCCTCCCATCTCCAACCTCTATCCACACCCCCGCATCCCCTCCACCCCATCCCATCACCAGACACCCTCCCCTCTCCCACCTTCACTCACCCCCTTCCCCAACACCTCTACCCAAACCCCATTCCTTCCCCCACTGCACCATCACCCCACCCTGCCCTCTCTTCCCCAGCATCACCCACACCCTCCACCATATTGCCACCACCACTCCTGCTCCCCTTCAATTCCCCCCCCTCCCCAATACCCCTTTCAAAACTCCTCCCATCCCCCAGCTACACAACCCCTCTATCCCACATTCTCCAACCCTCCCCCTCCCATCTAACCCTCCCCTCCCTCCTAACCCTCTCCTCCCTCCGCCATCCACCACCCATCCCTGTTCCATCCCCCTGCCCTCCCTCCTATCCCCCATCCCGCGGCCCTGTTCCTCCTCGTCCCACCCCACCTCAGCTCACCCCCATATCCCTCCCTAACACCCCTCTCCCTCATCTCCACACTCACCATCCTACTCCTCACCTTGACCTCCATTCCCCTCCACCCTTCCCCTTCACCTCCGACATAACCACTCCCTCCCCTGCCACTTGTCCTCCCTACTATCCTCTACTTCTATGAACCCTGTCCTCCCCATTCTCTCCCACCCCTCCGTACTCTACCATCCTTTTCACCATCCCCCTCTCTCCTCCCTTGCTCTCTGCTCTCACTCTCCCCTACCCCTCTCTCCCTCCCTATTCTGTCCCCCACTCTTACTCCCTCTCACCTCATTCCCCACCTCTCTTCCCCCACTCACCTCTTCTCCCTTCTCTGCCCCTCCCTCCCACCTCATTCCCCCTCTCAACCCTCTCTCTTCCCCTTCTCACCCCTTTTCCCCTCACCTCTCACTCCCCCTCCCCTTCCATCTCCCTCTCTTCCATCTCCCTCCCTCCCCTCTCCCTCTTCCTCAGCCCCCCCTCTCTCCCCTTCTTCTCTTTCTCCCTCCCCACCCCTCCTCTCTCTCTCCCCCCTCTTCTCACTCCCCCTCAGTGGGGAGGAGATGGGTGGAGGGTACCTGCGGTGTCTGGAGTGTCCGGGAACTGGGTGGGGAGGGATTGCCCCCTCTCCAGCGTCTCCTCAATGGGAGCCCGGGGGGGGAGCTCGGGGGGAGACATCTCCAGCGATCCGAAGCGGGTGGGGGTGACGGAGACAGAGCTCGGCGACACGGAGGTCGACGGCCGATCCGAGATCCCACCGTAGGCACCTGTGGGAGGGGTGTCGGGTCAGAGAGGATCACTGCACCCAGTGGGGGGGAAGGGGAGAAAGAGGGGGGAGAGAGTGGGGGAGGGAGAGGGTAAGGACAGAGGGGGGGGGAGGGAAGGAGTTAGGGGGAGAAAGGGGGAGGACGAGGGGGAGAAAGGGGGAGAGGAGGAGGGGAGGGAAAGATGGGGACAAGAGGGGGAAAAAGGAGATGGGGAGTGGGACGGGTAGAGGGGAAGACGCACCTTGTGAGATGTGATCCATACTGTTGCTGGACATCAGGGGAAGTTCCCGACTCTCCGAACTGTTCATCATGTCTTCGCTCTCCCTGAGGGTCCAACAGAGTGTTACGACCCATCCCTACCCCACGCTAAGCCCACCCCCTTTCCCTCCTCCTATTCATCTCCCAATTCCCCCCCCCACACCCAAGATACCTCTCTTCCCTCTCAGACCTCAGCCTCCGACCCCTCCCCCCCTTGGGACTCATCCTCTCCTCACCCCACCCTTCTCCTCTCCCCTGGGACACCCCCAAACCCACCCATCTCCAACACACTAGACACCCCCAGCCTCCAGCCCTTCTCTCCTCCCAGGGCCCCTCTCCCCGGGTCCTCACCCCCAAGTACCCCACACCCCTCACCCACTAACCCTAACCCAGGGGTGGGAGGGGGAAAGGGAATATCACCAGCCCTGAGATCTTCTCAATACCTCCCTTGCTAGGGACATGGGTGAGGAGAGTGGGGAGGGGAGGAAAGGAGAGAGGGAGGCAGGAGAAGGGGAGGGAGGATAGGAGGAGAGAGTGGAGGGGAAGGGAGTACAGGGGAGGGAGGAGTAGGGAGGGAGGGAAAGAGAGAAGGGAAGGAAGGAGAGGAGAGTGGAGGGAGGGTGGAGGGGAGTGGGAAGAGTGGAGGGAGAGGGAGAGGGAGAGAGAGGAGAGGGGAGGGTGGAGAAGGGGAGGGTGGAGAAGGGGAGGGTGGAGAAGGGGAGGGTGGAGAAGGGGAGGGTGGAGAAGGGGAGGGTGGAGAAGGGGAGGGTGGAGAAGGGGAGGGTGGAGAAGGGGAGGGTGGAGAAGGGGAGGGTGGAGAAGGGGAGGGTGGAGTAGGGGAGGGTGGAGAGGGAAGGAATCCGAGGGGAGAAAAGAGAAGGGAAAAGGGGGAGGGGAGAGGAGGAGGATGGGAGGGGAGTAGGGAATGGGACAATAGGGGAAGGGAGTCAGGAAGGTAGTGGGAAGGGGAGAGGGGTCAGGAGGAGAGGGCAAGATGGCAATGGGAGAAAGGAGAGGGGAAAAGGGGAGGGGAGAGGAGGAGGATGGGGAGGGAAGTAGGGAATGGGACAATAGGGGAGGGGAGTGGGAAGGGGAGAAGGGTCAGGAGGGGAGTGGGCTTCAACAGTAGATGCCTGATACAAGCCCTTGCCTTGGTTCCCTGGATGGGCTGTTCTCAGGACAATTCCTCTGAGTAGGAGGTCCCTACCCTGCCACCCATCCACCCACCCCACTATCCCCCACATTCCCCACCCTGTTCTTACCCTGCAGTCATACACTCCTGAATATCCGCAACCCATGAGCGCATCTGCAGGGCATCGAGAGTCTCCAGGATGTAGTCCGTCATATCGTCAGTCTGAAGTAGCGGGAAGAAGTGGGTTAAACAGAGGGAAGCTCCCTCTCCACCCATCCTGTCACACACTCCCAGGGTGGGACACAGAGTGAAGCTCCCTCTCCCTCCCCGTCCTGTCACACAATCCCGGGGTGGGACACAGAGTGAAGCTCTCTCTCCCTGCCGTCCTGTCACACACTCCCGGGGTGGGACACAGAGTGAAGCTCACTCTCTCTCCCCCTGTCCCACCACACACTCCCGGGGTGGGACACAGAGTGAAGCTCTCTCTCCCCCTGTCCCGTTACACACTCCCGGGGTGGGACACAGAGTGAAGCTCCCTCTCCCCACCCCCCCCCCCCCCCGTCCTGCTACACCCTCCCAGGGTGGGACACAGAGAGGAGCTCATCATATCAAGCTAGGAGAAACTGAAAGCAAAAGGAGGTATAAAGTTACTTTCCAACATTGGAAGAGATGCGGCAGGATTCCTGAGCACCTCTGTGAGTGACTGTTTCTGTGCAGAGACTTTAATTCAAGGTCTACCACCGGCTTGGATTGTTGTTGTGGCGGCTGCTAAACTACGCAGGTTCTCACTGTAGTGACTGGGATATCGCCAGGAGGCTGGGTTTTTTTCCAATTTAATGGGAGGCACATTCAACCTTTGCTTCGATTAACATCATAGTCACCAATTTCATCAGGTCCTGTGTGGACGAGTGCGTGCCCACGTGTGTTCCCCAGCAAGAAGCCCCGGATAAATCAGAGAATTCGCAAACCAGCTGAGGGCAAGAACAAGGGTGCTAAAGGACGGGGATCAGGATCTTTACAAGATGGCCTGCGGAAGGCCGTCTCCAAAGCAAAGGAGCTAGAAAACAGAGCTGCCAGCCATGGCTGCGATGCTTCACTACCTGATGAGCTGAACAGCTTCTATACCCACTTTGAGAAAAACCACCAAACAGTGCCTACTATGAGTAGCTGGCATCTCCCCAATTAGGGTCGTCGGGCATGGGAGATTTAACAACTACCTCAACAACACCAGAGGAGCCGCGTCACCTTTATTTATCGTTCATCTCATGCTCACACGGTGAGACCGAGATCGCATTTCTCCAGGACCACGGAGCAGATTTATACAAATAGAAGTTAGAATAGAGGTTATTAAGACATATGCAGTAAAAGTCCACGGTGCCCTGTCCACGTATGTTCTGGGAATTCAGGAGCCTGTTGGTTTGGGGTGGGGGGAACTGTTGCCCAATCTGGTCACGAGGACCTGAGTTTATCAGGTGGCTGATGGAGAACGCCTGACGCGAGGGGGGCGTAAAGTCCTTCCCAATGTTTATTCCCTTTCGCCTGCATCGAGCGTCCTCGACGTCCGGCACAGGAGGAAGAGACGCCCTCAAGGATCTTTCCTGCCAACCACTCTCCTCTGCTGGGCCTTGTGGTTCGAGGGGGCCAGCCTCCAAACTGGGCGGTGATGCAGTTTCACAGGATGCTTGCGATACATCCTCTGTAGAATGTAGTGAGGGTGGAGGGTGGGAGGTGGACTTTCCTCAGCCTTTGCTGGGCTTTCTTGGTGATGGAGCTGGCGTTAAGGGGCCAGGTGAGACTCTCAGCCAAGTGCACTCCGAGGAGCTTGGTCCTCTTGAAGACCTCAACGGTGGAGCCGTCAATGGACAGCAGAGTGTGGATCCCACCCCCACCGAGCCCACATGAAGTCAACAAGCGTCTTGCCGCTTGAACAGCCGGAACATGTAAATGACAGTTTCCAGCTCTTTGTGGGACCCGCAGCTGCAAGATAACCAGCAAGATCAGAGAGAACTGCGAGAGCAATGAACATTTTCCCCTTTCCATCTGGAAATATCTCCACCTGGGACTTGATCCAGATGTGCTGCTGGTGTATGAGCAGTTCCTGGTTTACACAGGGGCTTCTCGATTGAAGAAGGCGGGGCTGCCGGAGCCGCTGTGGCAGCAGCGCTGGCATGGGCCCGCGGGGAGTGGAGATGCGGTGCTCCCACAGGGTTCAACTGTCCGGCCGCCTGCCGTTGGCTCCGCACGGGCTTTGAACGGCCCATTGAGGGAGCCGACGGGGGTTTAAGATTACTGGAGTGGCTTCCTGATGTCCCAGAAGATGTATGTTGGATGCGTGAGCAATTAAGCATCATTGGTAGAGTAATTTATGACCAAGCAGCAAAAGGCTTTGGCCTACAGCATCCCTACAGTGATCAAATGAATGTGCCTCTGAGAAGATGCGGGAATCTTCCTTCCCACACAAACCAAAACTTGCCTCACTTCTACCGTGTTATATACCTGTGATTTTTCCAGTGCTCCAGACAAAGGATCACAGCGTTACCAGAGCAGAGTTTGTCGGTTTTGGGCAAAAATGTACATTTCTTCACAAGTTCAAATAATTCTCTTGAACGGTAATGTGAGGTTAAAAAGATGGAGGAGTGGTTTTGTACCTCTACTTAGACATATAAACCTAGATTATTTGCACTCCAATAACGGGTCTGTGCCCAAGGCGGCGGTGTCTATTCATCAGCAAAAGCCACAAGGAGCTGCAGGCTCCTGGGGCACTGGAAGATGGGAAAATCACACCCCGTCTGAGAGGGAGAAGCGGAGGTGACGACCTGCTGGGGCGGTGACCACGCCTCACGTTGATATCCTTGACGGAGTGAGGTCTGGTGCCCATGATGTCCCAGTTGAGTTCACAACCCTCTGGAGTTTATTCTTGCCCTGAGTGTTGGCACCTCTGTACCGGGCAGTGATGCAATCGGTCAGAATGCTCTCCACGGTCCACCTGGAGAAGTTTACGAGATTCTTTGGTGACGGACTGAATCTCCTCAAATTCCTCACAGACTACAGCCGCTGGTGAACCTTCTTCGTGATGGCATCAATGTGGAGGCTCCCGGACAGATCATCAGGGATGTTGACCCCCAGGAATTTGACATTCTTGACCCCTTCTGCGACTGAGCCCTCAATGAGGACTGGGTTGTGTTTCCCCAACTCTCTCCTGAAGTCCACCATCATCTCCTTGGTTTTGCTGATGCTGAGCGCAAGGTTGTTGGTGTTACCCCATTTCAATGAGCTGATCCATCTCCCTCCTGCACCCCTCTTTATTGCCTCATCCTATCAACCTGTGCAACGACCTTGAGGGATGTATGGATTTGCACCCTCTGTTCGTCCACATTCTGAAGCAGCTTGTGGGCTCGACTCAGTGGACATCTGGCGAGATCTTCACGTTGACACCAGTGCCATCTTGAGGCGGCTCTCACATTCACTGCCTGTATTTTTCTGGGGCTTATGTCTCCTGGGTGTCGGCGACCTCCAGGCGGCCGGTGTTGTTTCTTGGACCATCATCTTGTCTGAGCAGAGTTCACTCTGTCCGGTGGTCCACGTACTGGCACTTTAACAGCCGGCTGCTGGAGGACGACCGATTCCGGAACTCGTTCAGGGAGTTCAGGGCCAATCGGAATAGGCAGCAGGACATGGGGGAGGCCCTGCATTCGCTGGCTTTGTCAGGAGAACTTTGGGTGGATGGGGGTTGACCAAGGGCCAGAACTCCGAAATCAGGCGGCTTGAGAGAGGTGCTTGACTTGGGGGGGGGGGGTCTCATCTTGCTCTGACCACAGGGACCCACTCCTGCAGCAGGAGTACCAGAGGGCACACTGGAGAAGAGCCGGGGAATACGGAAGCAGATGGGGGAGGTGTTGGAAAGAAGTCAGGGGAACACAACTCAGTCCTCATCAAGGGCTCAGTCGCAGAGAGGGTCAACATCTTCGAGGATCTGTCTACGTCGATGCAATCATGAAGAAGGCTCGTCAGCGGCTATACTTTGTGAGGTGTCTAAGGAGATTTGGCCTGTCACCGAAGACTCTCGCAAATTTCTACTGCAATGGAATATTTGGGAGATAATTTAGTAAAATTAAAGTAGGTTATATACATACACACATTTTAAAACAGATCTTATTTGAAATATTGAAGAATTCATATTCAGTAACATTACAGAAACTATGGAGAATGCTATGCACATTCCACAAGTAGCTGCTAATTGAAATGGTGTCATCAAATGAATCGACTGGAGACAGGTCTTCTGTGTTGAACATTTTTACAAGGCTTCTGACCTTTCTGCAAAGTGCACAGAAAGGTCACTCCTGAGAAGTTTGTTTACCTAAAACAACAGATGGGAGCAAAAGACTAACTCCTATTTGCTGGAGAAGGTGGGGCTTTTGTGGCAAGTGAGAGAGTCACATGGGCTTTCTGGCAGTTGGACAGAGAGAAAGAGAAGGGTGAAACAAATTCTCTCAGCCAGTGTGTGTGTGACACTGAAAGACAGTCACAGTCACAGCTGAAGCAAGTAGGAAGCTTGTTGGAATTGAAACAGAAAACTCCAGTGCAGTGGATGGCTGGAAGTGCTATCTGTCTGATGTTTCTCTTGGAATAATAGGAACAGAAAGGGACTCTGTGGTAGCCTGAAAGAAAGAGGTTATCATCTGGAGAACCCTGATGGGGCAGGTTTCATCAGCAAGACATTGAGGTGACTAATGGTGGTACCTCAGTTGTGGAAATCCTGGAACAACAAATCTCTCTCTGCAAACCTACAAAGAACCTTCCTGAGTGGTAAACATTTACCTTACAAGCACCAAAGCCTGGTGAACTTTATGCATGTTAAATTCTGTGCACAGTACAAGAATTGCCTGCAACCAGAGAACTTGGAAGAAGGAGAAGTGAGATTGAACTGTGAACCAAAGTACTTTTCTTAAATTTACACACACATTACATACACATGCACTTAGATTTAGAAGGGGGGTTAATTTGGGTTAGTTAAGTTAATAGAGATAACTTAATGTTTGATTCTGTTTTCATGTTTAAAGTTAATTCAAAACAACTTTTGTTTAAGTATATATTTGTCTTGAATGTCTATTGCTGCTGGATTTTGGGGTCCTTTGGACTTGTAACAGTACGAAGAGAGCATTCTGGCCAGTTGCATCACTGCCTGGAGGGGCCAACTCTCAGGACAAGAATAAACCCCACAGGGTTGTGAACTCAACCTGCAACCTCACAGGCACCAAACTTAACTCCATCGAGGACATCAACATGAAGCAGCCTCTTCAAAGACCCCACCACCCAGACCAGGCCCTCTTCATTCTGCTACCATCGGGGGAAAGGTCCAGGAGCCTGAAGACTCAGCAGCCCAAGGACGGCTTCTCTCCCTCCGCCACCATATTCCTGGACGATCAATGAACCACAGACACTGCCTGACTTTTCGTGCACTGTTTTTATTTATTGTTGTAAGATGTAATATGAATGCTTTCTGTGATGTTGCCGGAAAACACCGAATTTCATGACTTGTTCCTGACAATAGATTTTGATTCTGTTGTCTGACAGAGGCTCCTCCATCACAAGTCCACTTGTTCTCACCGTCCGATGGGGATGCGTCCAGAATCCTGTGGGAGGGTCTTGCCGGTGGTTGATGCAGAGACAATTGAATGCCTGACACCGGTTGAGCTGTCCCTGGTCCTGCACCAGCTCTGGGACAGCAAGTCCCCCGGCTTGGACACCCTGACCGTAGAGTTCCTCCAGGCGTTCTGGGGTGCCCTGGGTGAGGACTATGACGTGTCATGGGTGAGAGTCTCACCACTGGAGAAGTGCACCTCTCGTGGCAGAGAGCCATCGTGGTCCTGCTGCTGAGAAGGAGGGTGCCCACCGCCCGTTGAAGAATTGGCAGCCGCTCTCTCTCCCGCACATGGACTACCATCTGGGCTCTGTGCTGGGCCAGGTGGTCCACCCTGACCAGTCGTACACTGTCCCAGACCAGTCCATCTGGTCTGGGACCTGATCCACCTGCCCCAAAAGACTGGTTTTCCAGCAGCCTTTTTCTCCCTGGATCAGGAGAAGGCATTTGACAGGGTTGATCACATCTTCTTAGTGGGTACCCTGCAGGCATTTGGGATCAGACCACACTTTGCAGCCCGGATTGCCACACAGTGCCTCAACAAAGTGAACGGATCCTTGACTCCCCCCGTTCCCTTCCACAGAGTAGTACATCAGGGGCAGCGCTCGTCTGGCCAGTTGTACATCATTTGCATGGAGCCTTTCCTGAGGCTTCAGAGGAGGTTGACGGGGATGGCTCTACGTGAGCTGGACACGGAAGTCATCCTCTTGCCTGTGCTGATGACGTGCTCCTCACGGTGACCGACCCCAGTTGACCTGTGGAGGATGCAGGAGTCCCAGCATGTCTTCTCTGTTCCGTCCTCTGCCAGGATCAACTGGGCTCAATATTCCGGACTTTTGGCAGATTAGTGGCGGGCAGACTCCCTGCCGGAGGAGAGGAAACCATTCACGTGGAGCACCACCCATCTCCTCTACCTACCAGGGAGTCCCACCAGGGAGACCTGGCTGGCAAACTGGCAGGACCTGGAAGCGAAGGTTGCCGCCCCAGTTGGGATGCTGGTCAGGCTTCCTTGGGGTGCCCAATCTGGACATACAGGCCTGAGTGCTACTGTACTTCCTACCAGATGGCAGAAGGGAGAACAGTTTACATGAGGGGTGTGGAGTCCTTCCTAATGCTTATTGCTTTCCACCTGCATTAAACATCCTCGACATCTGTCACGGGAGGAAGAGAGCCCCCAACAATCTTTTCCGCCGACTTCACTCTCCCCTGCTGGGCCTTGCAGTCCAAGCTTCCAAACAGGTGGTGATGCAGTTACACAGGATGCTCGCAATACATCCTCTGTAGAATGTAGTAAGGAAGGAGGATGGGAGATGGGCTTTCTTGGCAATGGAGCGGGAGTCAAGGGACCAGCTGAGATTCTCCGCCAAGTACACACCAAAGAATTTGGTCCTCGACGTCAGCAGTGGAGCTATCAATGGTGAGTGGAGCGAAGCCCCCCCACCCCGGCCCTCCTGAGGTCGACAAGCATCTCTCTCGTCTTATTAAAGTTCAGACGCAGGTTGGTGGCTCTGCCACTGTCTGTTAGCAACTGCCCCTCACCTCTGTTCGCTGACTACTC
The DNA here is from genome assembly GCF_036971445.1 of Narcine bancroftii. Taxonomy (NCBI): domain Eukaryota; kingdom Metazoa; phylum Chordata; class Chondrichthyes; order Torpediniformes; family Narcinidae; genus Narcine; species Narcine bancroftii. Next base: position 232,137,982 of record NC_091471.1, on the reverse strand, counting down.
ACTCCTACTGCTCAGGCCCAACACGGTCGGATCATCAGCGAACCCGATGATGTGGTTCGAGCTGTATTTAGCTGCACCCAGAGTGAACAGCAGTGGATGAAGCACACAGCCCTGCGGGGGCTCAGTGTGATGGTCTTGGAGGTACTGTTACCGATCCAGATTGCCTGAGGTCTCAAGTTGAGAATGCAATTGCAGAGGGAGGTGTTAAGACCCAGAAGGCTCAACAAGGGGTACATCCTGGTCACCTTAATCCTGGGCCTGGCCAAACACTCCATCCGTGGGTCCTGGAAGCTAGTGGCTCAAGGCTTCTCCTTCAATAACGCGTGGCCATTTATCGGGGATAGGTTCGTTCCCGGGTATCCTTACAACGGGTACATGTGGTGTCAACAGGAACCATGGAGGAGTTTCAAGATCACTGGGAACCACGGGTTGTACACTCCATCTTGGACAGGGAAGCTCCCTTTCCACCCATCCCATCACACACTCTCGGGTGGGACACAGGGCAAAGCTCCCTCTCCCCCCTGTCCTGTCACACAACCCAAGGGTGGGACACAGAGTGAAGATCCCTCTCCCCCCATCCCGTCATACACTCCCGAGATCAGATACTGATCTTATTTTCTTACCTTTAAAACAAAAGTGTTCTCTTTGTCTGGCATCTCAAGAGAAGTACTCGTCCTCACATCCACAATAGAAGAACACAGAACACTGACACGAGGTTTTGTGGCCTGTGCAGCAGAGAGACCAGGATGAGTTTACCTCCCGGCCCGTGACTCACTCCAGGGATCTCTTATTCTATATATAAACCCCTGAACCCCTAGATCAGATCCCAGCCTGTGACCCACTCCCAGGAATCTGTCATACTACATATAGCCCCCCCAACCCCTGAACTAGATCCCAGCCTGTGACCCACTCCCAGGGATCTATTATTCTATACATATACCCCCCGAACCAGATCCCAGCCTGTGACCCACTCCCAGGGATCTGTTATTATATATATATATATATATATATATGCACCCCCCCCCCCGAACCCCTGGATCAGACCCGATCTGTGATGCCCTCCCTCCATCACACACGGGGGCTCTGTGTCCTGCCACATCCCTCCCCCCCACCACCCCTACTTGCCTTGGGGGGGACGTAGAATTCCAGCTGGTGTCCGTCCCCGTCCGAGCCGCGCCTCAGCACCAGCCGGCACTTGCTCCAGCGTGGTCGGCTGCTGGTGCTGTCGTCAGCCACCACATATTGCAGGAGCCCCGAGCGTCTCACCCCACGGGACTCGTCAGGCTGGGGGGCAGCGGGGGCTGCTGGTTGGGGAGGGGGCGGAGGGGGAGGGGGCCCCCTGGCCAGCCGCAGCCTCTCAAAGCGCTGGGCCCACCGCTCTGGCGCCTGGGCGTCTGAGCTGGAGCCCCCCCACTGCAGGATGCCCCGGACGCTGCCCCGCACCGAGCGGCCCACGCTGCGTAGGGAGAAGCGTTTGCGCAGCCGGGCCTTGGGGGCGGGTGGGCGGGCAGAGGGAGGGGAGGAGGAAGAGGAAGGGGGGGCAACCAAGTCCTCGGAGCTGCGGGAGAGCGGCGGCGAGCCAGGGCGCAGCTCACGGTGAAAGCAGCGGACAAAGTGGCGGACAAAGTGGCGGGAGAGGGCAGCCTCGCCCGCGGGTGGCCGGGAGCCTGGGCGCTGCAGCTGCTGCTGCTGCGACAGGAACTGGCGGCAGCGGCGGGCGAAGTCCGCCGCCGCCGCCTGCGCCTGCAGCTCACAGAACTCCTGCCAGGCCCCCGGCTGGGGGGCAGCTGGTGGCGGCGGGGAGGGGGAGGGGGGTGAAGGGGGAGCATCCGGCTCCCCCGGGGAGCTTAGCGAACCGTTCATGGGGTGGGGGGTGGAGGTGGAGGGGTGAACAGGCACGTCAACTGTGGTGGGAGAGAGAGGGGGAAAGAGGGAGAGAGGGGGAGGGAAGATAAGCAGAGAGGATTACTCACCTGGTGTTAACCCCTTAACTGCCATTAACCTGTCACATCCCTACATAAACTGCCACCCCCTACAGTGACTTTTCTCACCCCTGAATCTCACCCCCTTCAGTGACCTCTTGCCCTGTTGAAACCTTCTCTCCTTGATGCTTTCCCTCTCCAATGTTGACTCTGACGCTGCTGTGATCCCTCAGTCCTCCACTGACCCCTCATCATTCCCAGTGTGGACCTCCCACACCCATGATTGACCCCTCACCTCTTCTGTTGTCCTCTCAGCTCCTCTATTGATCCCTCACCCCAATGTTGACCCATCATCCCCTCTATTCACCTTTCAACCATTTTTTGACCCTCAACCACACTGTTGACATTTCAACTTCCTTGTGACCACCACCCCCTCTATTGATCCCCCACCACCTCTGTTGCCTTTTCATCCCAGGTTGACCCCTAACCCCAGGTAACACCCTAAGTTGACCTTTCACCTTCCATTGACCCTAAGCTACTGTTGAGCCCTTCTGATGGTCTTTCCCCCTGCTGATACCCACCTCCCACTGCCTCCCATTATTAACCCTTCACCTCTGCTTCCCCCCCGTGTTGACCCTTCACTCCCACTGACCCCCACCCCCTCTGTTGACCCTTCACTCCCGCCTGACACCCCACCCCTCACTGACCCGTCAACCCTGCTTTCCTCCATCCACATTGACTGTTCACCTCTACTGAACACCCGAGTGTTGACCTTTCACCCCTACTGCCCCTTCACCTCCCTGACGCCCAACCCCCACTGACCTTTCATCCCTTCTCTTGACCCTTCAACCCCAGTGATGACCCTTCACCTCCCAGCTGACCACCCATTGACCCTTCTGGCCCCCTGACCCACACCCCTCTGATGATCCTTCACTCACCCCAATAAACCCCCAATGTTGACCCTTCACCCCCTGTAGACCCCCCCAGTGTTGACCTTTCACCCCATTTCCCCTTTACTCTCCTGACTCCAACTCCCTGTTGATCCTTAACCCCCTGTTAACCTTTCACTCTCACTGACCACCAACCCGTGTTGACCCTTCTCCTCCCCTGACACCATCCCCTGTTGATCCTTCATTCCACCCCAATGACCCCCCCAGTGCTGCCTCTTCACCCCAGCTGACCCCCATCCCTTCTTTTAACCTTTCACCCCCTGTTGACCCTTCACCCCCCTGTTGATACCCCCACACCTCAGTGTTGACCCCCCGCCCTCGAGCTCACCCCCCCAGCCCCGCAGGCCGCTCACCTAGCCCTGCCCCGGGCCTGCGCCCCCAGCCCGCCCTCCATGCCGTGCGGCCTTGTCTCTAGGCCCGAAGCCTCGGCCTCGCAGTTGCGCTGCCCGCCCGCCTGCTCACTCCCTCCGTTGGCGTCGACCGCTGGCCGGAAACCGCCGCCCCCTCCCCCGCCCCCTAACTGACATCCCGCCCAGCCAATCACCGCGCATTCTCACCGGTTCCTCTGACTGACAAACCGTCAGACCAATCGCAGTGAGTATCAACCCCACTTCATCAGACTGTCAGCCCTCCGGACGAATCGAAGCGCTCCTAACCATTCGACGTGAATATCCCACCCACCACCTCTGACTGGCAATCCACCTGGCCAATTGGCATGCTCATTTCTTATCCCTGCCTCCCTCGCTCTGAATGACAGACATTGCAGCCAATCGTTAGCGCGCTGGCTCAAGGCTGGCGTCCGATTCAACTAATCGGCTCTGCGCAAACAACGACGCGGTCCCGCCTTTCCCGAACGGGCCTGACTAATCACACACGGACGGTTGATTGACGGTTCGCATGAACCCTCTTCAGCCAATCAACATGCCGTTCCCACCCCTCCTTTCGGTTTCGTCCAATCATGCGCAGCGATTTGTCCTGACCGATCCGCTCCCTCGTCATTGACCATTTGGCCAATAAACGTTCCGCTGCCGCCCCTCTTCTGGGATCCGACCAACCGCTTATCTCCGCTTGACCTCTGACTGGCAGGAGAGCTAGCCATTCATCGTCTGCCTCACCCATCCCGCCCTCTAATCGGCCTGCCAGTCACAACATAAAGACGAATCATCGTCCGATGTTCTCCCCTGCTCCCGCCACCTCTCGTCGGAGACAATTGCCCATCCCTGACTGACAGCCTCTTTCACCAATCCACTTCAATCGCTGCCCGTCCGCGAGTCCAATCAAACATTCTCCCGCCCTGATTGACAGCCCGATTCGACATAGGCGCCATCTCCCACACAAGAGGAGACACGTGCCCTGACGAACGTCCAATCAATCTTATGATCCCGCCTATTAATGCAGAGCCAATCAGCCTTCCCGCTCCCTTTGACTGATGTTGTCATCACCCGCCATCTGCCTTTCAACCAATTACTGCGTGATTCGGAGCGTGTTCAGTATCCGACCAATCAGAGGTCTGGCTTTTGGAGGACCTACCACCTTTTTCTTTCCTGATTGACGGCCGAGCGGCCACTTGCGGGGCGGCCAGTTTCCGATATCCCGCCTCTGACAACTATGCGGTAATCCTATTGTTTAAGGCTCACCAGCTAAACAATGATTGATGTAGAGTCTATCCAATCAGAAGGCTGTGCGTTGAATGGTGAGTGGCAGATGGAGGGAGGGTGGGAGCGAGCTTGGAGCGGGTGGGGTACATTGAAGGGGAGGGAGGGGAAGAAGAAGGGGAGGGAAGGATGGGGAGGTAGGGTAGGGAAGAAGAAGGGGGAAGTGGTCTGGAAAGAGGAGAGAGAGGGGAAGGGTGAGAGAGGGTAGGGAAGAAGGGGGGAAGAGTCAGAAAAGGAGAGGGGGATGGAAGGTAGGGAAGAAGGAGGAGGGAGAGGAAGGGGTCAGGGGAGGGGAGGAAGGGTAGGGAAGAATGAGGGGGACGGGGAGGGGAAGAGGAAAGGGAGGGAGGGGAGAGAGAGAGAGAGAGGCGTCAGATCAGAGGAGTTGAAACAGACGGGTCAAATCATAGGGGTGCAAACAGAGGATGCAAACCAGAGGGGTTGAAAGAGAGGGATCAAAACACAGTCGTTGAAAAAAAGTGGTTGAAACAGAAGGTTCAAAAGGGAGGGGTGAAAACTGCAGGGTCAAAACAGACGGGTTGAAACAGAGGGGTGCAAAGTGGTGCAAACAGAGGGGTGGAAACAGAAGGAAGGTGGGAGGGAGATATGGTGTGGGAGATTGGGAGGGGGAGTTGAGTGTGAGGGAAGTGGGTTGGGAAGAGGAGGGGGAAGGGGAGAGATACTGAATCAGAATTTATTGTCGTGAACCAGTCGTGAAATTTGTTGTTTTGTGGCATTGTCACAGGGTAAACATTCATATCAACCACCTTACACCACAAATAAAATGGAGCTCGAAAAGTCAGGCAGTGTCTGTGGTTCACTGTCCATTCAAGAATCTGACGGCGGAGCCGTCCTTGTGCCACTGAGTAGCTCCTCTTCAGGCTCCTGGACCTTTTCCCTGATGGTAGCAGGGTGAAGAGGGCCTGGCCTGGGTGGAGGGGTCTTTGAGGAGAGAGGCTGCTATTTTAAGACCCTGCCTCATGTCGACATCCTTGATGGGGTGAAGTCTGGTGCCCATGATGTCGCAGACCGAGTTAACAACCCTCTGGAGTTTATTCTTGTCCTGAGAGTTGGTGCCTCCGTACTAGGCAGTGATGCAACCAGCCAGAATGCTCTCCACAGTCCTCCTGTGGAGGTTTACAAGAGTCTTCAGTGACAGACCAAATCTCCTCAGACACCTCACAAAGTACAGCCGCTGGTGAGCCTTCTTTGTGATGGCATCGACATGCAGACTCCAGGACAGATCCTCGGAGATGTCGACACCCAGGGAATTTGAAGTTCTTGACCCTCTCCACTACTGAACCCTTGGAGAGGACTGGGTCATGTTTCCCTGACTCCCTCCTGAAGTCAACCATCATCTCCTTGGTTCTGTTGTTGTGACCCCATTCAACGAGCTGGTCTCTCTCCTTCCTGTATGCTTTTTCATTGCTGTTTGTGATTCTGCTGTGGTGTCATTGGCAAACTTGTAGATTGGGATTGTGCCTGGCCACTTGGTCGTGGGTCTATAATGATTAGAGCAATGGGATAAGAGAGGGGGAGGAGGAGGGAGAGATGGGAAGGAAGAGGAGGTCAAGGTAAGGGGATGGGCAGCGGACTCGGGATCTGAGAGAGGTGGGGCAGGGGAGACAGCAGTCATGTATTATGGACTTAAAAGTGTTAAGTTTGCAACAATCTAGGGCAATAGTATATCAAATATTACCAGGCGCTCGATGACTTATGATGGTGCTTACCAATAAACCCACTATAAGTAGCAAAACAGTAAGTGGAGAAAGATACAGTGCCCCGCTGACGAAGGCCTAGCCTACGTTAAATGTGCTCAGAACACTTAACGGAGTCTTCAGCTGGGCAAATATATCTAAAACAAAGCCCATCATCCGAATCACAGATTCCAAAGCTGCGCCATGCGTCCCATTGGTGGGGAGAAGGAATTTATTAGTGGGAACTTGGAATATTGAAGAGAGGGAATATTTTAGTGGGGACGAAATATTTGAGTGGGACGTGGGAATATTTCAGAGGGGTTTTGGGAAGATTTTAGAGGGTTTGGTGATATTTTAGTGGGTACAAGTGAATATTTTAGTGGGTGAGGGAATATTTTAGTGGGGTGTGGAAATATTTTAGTGGGGTGTGGGAATATTCTAGTGGGATATGGGAATATGTTAGTGTGGATATGGGAATATTTTAGTGGGGTGAGAACATATTTTAGTGGGGTTTGGTGATATTTTCGCGGGGATATGGGAATAATTTAGTGGGACGTTAAGATATTTTAGTATCGACGTGGGTGTTTGGTGATATTTTAGTGGAGACGAGTGAATATTTCAGTGGGGTGTGGGAATATTTTATTGGGATGTGGGAATTTTTTAGTGGGACATGGGAATATTTTATTGGGGTGTGGGAATATTTTTGTGGGGTGTGGGAATATTTTTGTGGGGTGTGGGAATATTTTTGTGGGGACATGGGAATATTTTAGAGGAGTGTGGGAATATTATAGTGGGCTGTGGGAATATTTTAGTGGGGTGTGGGTAAATTTTAGTGGTGTTTAGGAATATTATAGTGGGTTGTGGTTATATTTCAGTGGGGTTGTGGGAATATTTTAGTGGGGAGTGGGAATATTATAGTGGGATGTGTGAATATTTTAGTTCTACATGGGAATATTTTAGTGGGGTGTGGAATATTTTTGTGGGGTGGGAATATTTTTGTAAGGTGTGGGAATATTTTAGTGGGGTGTAGAAATATTTTAGTGAGGGGTGGAATATTTTAGTGGGGTGTGGGAATATTTTCGGTGTTCATGGGAATATTTTACTGGGACATGGGAATATGTTAGTGTGGATGTGGGAATATTTTAGTAGGGTGAGGGAATATTTTAGTGGTGTGTGGGATTATTTTAGTGGGGTGTGGATATATTTTAGTTGGGTGTGGGAATATTTTAGTGGGGTGTGGGAATATTTTAGAAGGGTGAGGGAATATTCCAGTGCTGTGTTGGCATATTTAAGTGCAATGTGGAAAGATTTTACTGGTGTGTGGGAATATTTTCGGTGTTCATGGGAATATTTTACTGGGACATGGGAATATGTTAGTGTGGATGTGGGAATATTTTAGTAGGGTGAGGGAATATTTTAGTGGTGTGTGGGATTATTTTAGTGGGGTGTGGATATATTTTAGTAGGGTGTGGGATTATTTTAGTGGGGTGTGGGAATATTTTCGGTGTTCATGGGAATATTTTACTGGGACATGGGAATATGTTAGTGTGGATGTGGGAATATTTTAGTAGGGTGAGGGAATATTTTAGTGGTGTGTGGGATTATTTTAGAGGGGTGTGGATATATTTTAGTAGGGTGTGGGAATATTTTAGTGGTGTATGGATATATTTTAGAAGGATGTGGGAATATTTTAGTAGGGTGAGGGAATATTTTAGTAAGGTGTGGGAATATTCCAGTGCTGTGTTGGCATATTTAAGTGCAATGTGGAAAGATTTTACTGGTGTGTGGGAATATTTTAGTGGGCTGTGAGTATATTTTAGTGGGGTGGTGGAATATTTTATTGGGGTGTTGGAATATTTTAGTGGGGTGATGGAATATTTTAGTGGATGGGGGAATATTTTCCTGTGGTGTTGGAATATTTTATTGACTTTGTAGGAATATTGAAGTGTGTTGTGGGAATACTTTAGTTGGGCATGAGAATATTTAATTGGGTCATGTGAATATTTTAGTTGGGTTGTGGGAATATTTTAGAGCGGACGTGGTAATATTTTAGTGGGGTGTGAAAATAATTTAGTGGTGTGTGAGAATATTTTAGTGGGGTGTAGGAATATTTTAGTGTGGTGTCAAAATATTATAATGGAGGGTGGGAATATTTTACTTAAGATGTGGGAATATTTTAGTGGGGCTCTGGGAATATTTTAGTGGGGTGTTGGAATGTTTTTGTGGGATGTCTGAATATTTTAGTGGGGTCTAGGAATATTTTAATAGGGTGTAGAAATACATTAGTAAGGTGTGGGAATATTTTAGTGGGGAGTGGGAATATTTTAGTGGGATGTGGGAATATTGTAGTGGGGTGTAGGAACATTAAGTGGGTAGTGGGAAAAATTTAGTAGGGTGGTGGAATATTTTATTGAGTTTGTAGGAATATTGAAGTGCATTTTGGGAATATTTTAGTTGGACGTGAGAATATTTAATTGGGTCCTGTAAATATTTTAGTGGGGTTGTGGGAATATTTTAGTGGGGTGTGAGAATATTTTAGTGGTGTGTGATAATATTTTATTGAGGTGTGGGAATATTTTAGTGGAGGGTGGAAATATTTTAGTTTGGATGTTGGAATATTTTAGTATTTTAGTGGTTTGTTGGAATGTTTTAGTTGGGCGTGTGTAATGGAAGATTTAAACTGTTTTTTACTTTTGCAGCTTTTGCTTCTGCAAGGCTGAGAACCTGCTTGTGTTTTAGAATCAGCAGACATAAGCTAAATTCCACCGAGGGGCCAGAGATGCAGTTATCTGACAAAAGGACATCTGTGTACCAAGAACATTTAATTTTCCTGCTTGTTTTGGTCACAGACTGTCAGAGGCCTAGCCTTGATGCAAAATAAACCATTGTATTCAAAGTGATAAGCTGAAAATTATGTTATTCGATTGAAGCCTAGCATGCTAGCTTGCTTGCTTATCTTTCTTGCTATGCTGGGAATAGGTGCTTGGGTAAGTAGTTTTTGGGTAATATAAATCATGGTCCTGCTGCTGAAGTTTGAGACTCTCCAAGAGGTGGCAACATCTCTCAGCAAGAAGGAGAACTTCTAGAGTCCAGACAACGTTCCAGTCGGGGGAGGTGGAGAAGCTGCTACTGGCGCAGTCGTTACCTCGCTTCGGCAGTTGGGACCAGTCCAGGCGTTGATAAGTGTGAGAGATAATAGAATATAGGAAGTAAAGTTAGTATGAATGAAATAAAGAGTAATAGACTAGACTAAAGGAAGTTAAGTAAGTGCTGAGTAGGGATGAATTCCGATAAGAGTGTGAGGAAGGGTTACACAAGTATAATAGAATAAGGGTCTTATAGTGATAGAAAGAATTAGCAAGTTCTGTGTATAGAATTTAGTAAGTCCTGGGGGTTGAGATGTGTGAATAAGGACAAAGGCAGATTCATGAATAAGGACAATGACATGATGGGACCCAGACAGGATACCCCATGGTCTTTCAAGTTTACAGAAATTGGTAGGCAGACAGAATTACCAAATGCCAAACCAATCCAGGAGGCAGAAGAATGTTAAGGGGGGGAGGGTACCTCTACGCTGAAATGAACTATATAAAAGTTGGGTGAGACCCAGTATATGTGTGTATTCCCATGGTAAGGGGAAGCACCCAACTTTGCACTGTTGTACAATAAATGTTCTTTGTTCTCAATTTTTGTCTCGAGAGGAATCTGTTTCTCACAAATGGGGGCTCGTCCGGGATCGCACTCCCTCCACTGACAGAGTGCCCAATGACGGGGGTAGGTGCACCCCGGCTGATTCAGCTGGACTCCCAGATGACAGGTGACTGGTCAATGGACGAAGTGAGTGATATCTGAGAAGAGGCATTGAGAACAAACGACGGGAGAACGTTAAGGAAGCGCGCTAGGAATAGCTACTGGATCCCAGTAAGAGGAAGTTATTTACCTGCTAGTATGGGAGGAGTAAGTAGCAAGGGAAACAGTCCTGAAGAAGGACGGGAAGATCAGATACCTGAACATAGTCCATTAGGATTAATGTTATCTGATTGGGGTGCGGGGAAAACCCGTTGGAAAGATAAACAGACCATGGTCAGGTATTGCTATCAGGAATGGGTTAAGAATCCGATAAGAGGGAGTTCGGTATATTGGCCAAAGTTCGGATCCGACGAGGACTGGATGTGTCAGGCATTGAACATCTGGCTCTACCAAAATCAAGGAGGTAACACCGAGAGCAGAGAATATGCAGCCTGTTGGCTCAGTGGATCGTTTGATCAAATGATTTTGAGCGAAAAGGATTGCAAGAACAAGAAGGATGAGGAACCCTCTGCCCCTGAAATATAAGGATGGGATGTGTTACATTCCCTTCCTCCACCTTATGCTCCCCCTGTGCCGGCTCCTATCTTCCCCCTCTCACTTATGCTTTACCCTTTTTCACCTTCCCCTCTTCCTCCACAGTTAGAGAAAGAAAAAGAAAGTAGGAGTGGTATGATGACCCGCTCACAGAGTACAAGATTACCGCCTCAATTGACACGAGAGGGAGGAGACTTTGATTATGTGGGTCATTCAGAACAGTGTGAGAACCTTCGGGAGGGAAGGGCAAAATCCTTTGATTTGTCTCCCGGAGGGCAGGAACCTAAACATCATAGAGGAGGGGATAAGCCAGAAATTAACTGGAAGAGACCTTTACGAGAGGTTCCCTTGGGAGGGGATGTGGGGGGGTCTCGGGTTCATAAATGTGCCTCTGACCAGTACAGAGGTGCGCAATTTTAAGAAGGAAATTTCCTCTCTGATAGAAGACCCTCAGGAATGTGCAGAACAATTAGATTAATTTTTGGGACCTAATATATATACCTGGGATGAATTAATGTCTATCTTCAAGACTCTATTTACTTTGGATGAGCGTGGAATGATTCGCCAGGCAGGGATTAGAGTCTGGGATAGGGAACACCAAGGGGGGGCCAGGGGTGATACCTGGAGAAACTAAATTTCCCCTAGTAAACCCAAATTGGGATAAGACTACTAATGATGATTGCACACGAATGGATGAGTACCAGGTTAATCTAGTAAAAGGAATGAAGGAGTCTGTTCCAAAAGGACAGAACTTTAAGCAGGCATTTGAGGTTCCCCAAGGTCCCGAGGAGACCCCCCTCTGCATTTCTGAATAGATTGCGTGCAGCCATACAGCAATATGGGGGGTTGGATATTGGATCCCCAGCAGGTGAACTGATGGTATTGATGGGCTTTGTTACTAATTCAGCCCCAGATATCAGGAAGAAATTACAAAAGACAGAGAATTGGCATGAACAGGGAATAACACAGCTTTTACAGATTGCACAAAGGGCATACGTCCAGAGGTCTGAAGATCAACAGAAAGGAAAGGCTAAGATTTGGATGCAGGCAGTCAAGGAAGTTGTGGAGGAACAGCAGGGAAATGTTAGGAGCTGTGTGCCAGCTCCTGGACGTTGGGAGGAGCGCCAGGGGTGGGGAAGTAGAGACCAGAGCAGAGGCAGGGGTAGAGGAAAATTCCAGGGATGACGACCATTCCCGGGACCCCGTGGAGACCCTGGTAGAAATTGGGAAACAGGAGCATTAGTTTGCTATTATTGTAAAAAGGAGGAACACTTTAAGAGGGAATGCCCAATGCGAGCCAGGGAGACGCGATCTTATGCATTGATGGAGGCAGATTATGAATAGGGGGGTCACGGTTCTCAGTCAATACACACCGTGGGGCTGCACGGAGAACCATTAGTAAATTTAAGCATAGGACCCCACGGTGACGAGATGACTTTTCTAGTAGATTCTGGGGCAGCCCGGTCTAGTATTTTACAAAGGCCCGAGGGTGTTAAAACAGAAGGGACAGTGATGATTTTTGGAGTGGGAAGAAGAGACTTTACGGTCCCTATGCTAAAGAATGTAAGGATACAAATGGGAGAAAAGATAATAACAGAGGATATTTTACTAGTTCCCCAAGCTGGAGTTTGCCTGTTGGAACGAGATTGGCTATCGGTACCAGACCACAGGGATCAGGTATTGGGGTTCAATTTTATGTACTAACAGAGGAGGATCGGGAACTAATAAATCCTAGAGTATGGGCAAAAAGAGCCAATAGAGGGTTAGATGTTCGTCCCCTGCAAGTTACTTTAAAAGACCCTGACCAAGTAATTAGATGAAAACAGTATCCAATTCCTATGGCTGACCGAAAGGGGCTGCAGCCAGTAATTGACCAATTGGTGAAAGATGCTGTACTCGAACCTTGTATGTCACCTTTTAATACCCCAATTTTACCTGTCCAAAAGCCAGATGGTACTTTTGGAATCTCGGAGTTAAAACATTATGAAAGAAATGATTAATTAATAATTTTATATTTACTGCATGGTTCAGGGAAAAAGAGGAATGCGATTAAGTGGCAATCACAGCATGGAGCAAAGTTGGCTGAGCAAAATTGTCTGCTCCCAAATACAGGGAGAGGAAATGCATAAAACAATTTAGGAGGAATGCTCAAACTGAAGGAGGTGGTGAGTAGCACAGGAGACACAGGCCAGACCAGAACAAAGAATGGCCCGCAAGAAACAAAGGGAATGGAAAACCAGTCTAGGAGGAAGATTAAGGCATGAGGAGGTGTTAAAGAGAACAGCAGAAATTGGCCAGACAGGAACAGAATGGTGATTAGACTGGGGATGAATTAATTTCTGATCAAAACAACAGGATAGTCTGGCCTGGAGGATTAAGATGGGAGCGCTACACCCCAGATATCTGCAAAACAGGAGATGACTTGTGATAACCCTTATGCAAAAAGATCTAGCAAAGGAAGCCAACTTTTGTTCTGTATGATAAGGTTGATCTATATAAACTGAGCCAACTGGACAATAGGGGCCAGTCTTGGGGAATAGCTCACTGTGCAGGTGACCTATGAACTAACGACTGACCCAGAGCTCTGTTAAGTTTTATTCTTGTGCTGTATAATAAACTGATTGTTGAACCGAATACCTTCTCCTATCACTTCATTCAACGAGCACGCTGGACTCAGATGACACATAAACTAAATTGAGGGTAAGGTAAAGCCAGAATCCGACAATTTGGTGACCCCGACGTGATGAAGATGGAGAAGTGACGGAAGAAAAAGATACGAAACACAGGTCGATTGTGGTGTCGTGATAACAACAAGTGGCCATTCAACAAAAGAAGGTAAGCAGACGCCTGTTTAAACGAAGTTCTGCTATTGGCAACGATAAAATTGTGTGTTGTCACTACTCTGCAAAAGTCCTAGTTAAAGCCAAAGAATAAAGCTTCAGGGGTTAGAGGCCCCTGTAAGAAGCAGGGGTTAGAGTCCCCTGCAAGAAACGGGGGTTAGAGTCCCCCGTAAGGAACTGGGGTTAGAGTCCCCTGTAAGAAGCGGGGTTTAGAGTCCCCTGCAAAAAAAGGGGGTTAGAATCCCCCTAGTAGAACGGGATTAGAGTCCCCCTAGTAGAACGGGGTTAGAGTCCCCTCGTAGCGATCTCGAGATATAGGTTTAGACACTTGGCCAAATAGAATAAGGTGTATTGTGTTATAGTTATTTGTTTCTATAGTGTATAATAAGTATCTGTTTAAGAATCGTGTAGTGTATCATAATAGTTTATAATAAGTATTTGTTTAAGGATTGTGTGCAGTGTGCCACTGGTGTTTATAATAACATGGGAAGGGTCGAAGTAGATTGCAGGGTGGCAAAATCCTACCAGGAGAGAGACCCAGTGAAGTATGAAGTCTAAAGGGTTAAAAATCGGAACATAAAATGGAAGGAGTAATTAGGGATGTAGGGCAAAAGTTCGGGGAAGACAGATGGGTTCCCCCATCTGTAAACCGACAGTGGGAAAAAACAAGGAATCAATTACTGGGAGGATTACCGAAGGGAGAGGAGGTTCAGGCTATGGCACGGTACGAACAGATATGGAAAGAGCTGCAGAGTCAGGGGAAGGTACCGCAAGGGTTTGAAAAAATCCGGCTGGTAATGTACTTAGGAGAAGCCAAGAGGGAAGCAGCAAAGGAGGTACGGGAACATGAGGCAAAGGGACAAGGATCTATATGGAATAGAAGAAGGCTTAAACAGCAGAAAGAAGTGAAGGAACAGAGTAGGGCAGATTTACACAATATGACATTGGCTTTCATTGCTGTGGAAGCAAACCTTCAACATGATATTAAAAAGGGATCCCCTATCACAAAGGAGAAAACGGGGGAGGTTAAGCCGTCAGCCCCGCTATATCCAAAGTCACCAGAGACGTTGCCACCACCTTATCCTATTCCCCAGATGCCAACGATGCAGATAAGTGAGGGAATAGTGACTGTCACTGAGTTAACAGGTCCAGAACTACATGAGGCGAAGGAGAGACTTAAGAGAGGTGCGCAGGAGAGAGTGGAGGAAACAAAGGAATGGGTGCACGAAATACAGAACGATATATGTGCAGTAAGGGAAAATAGTAGGTGCTTGGGAAAAACAGATGAGAGAGAGCTGGGACAAGAAGAGGAGAATAGGAAGGGAAATGACCCAGCGAGTGACAGATGGGAGCGGGAGAGAGAGCAGAACGAGCTAGTTTGAGTGTTGAGAGTGAAGAGGAGGAACAGCCAGTCACGATCAGGGGAAGCATGATCAAACACAGAAGACAGGGTCAGGGTCAGGAGAACCCTCGCTCCCCTTTGGGATATGCGTTGCGGGACAGGGAGGAAGTACGGCTTCCAGAAAGTTATAGACAGATGCCGCTAATTTATAAGGGTCCGCAAATTGGGGAAAGGTATCAACCCTTCTCATTCACCGACATGAATTGTATTTTGGACAAAATGCCACCTCCGACTGAGGGAGGTGGAGCGTGGATGGGAAAGTTCTGCCAATATACAATGGGACATAAGATAGCCATAGGGGATTGGAGAGCATTATTAGGGAAACAGCTTGGGCTGTGGGAGATACAGCAGGTAGAAATGATCGCAGGAATCACTAGGTGCCTCGATGCCGAGCCATTTGCCAAACATGCTACGGCAGTAGGAGGGGCAATGCGGGATAGGTTTCTCGTTCCCCCCGGTGTCATGCAGTCCCTGACCTTTTCCATAAAGGAGGATGAGGAGATCTTGACCTTTTTGAGTCAGTGTAAGGAGAGTTGGACGGATAAAGCAGGAGTACACCCAGCCACAGATCCCTTGCAGACTACACTCTTTAGGGCTGCAGTAACGAGTGGACTGCCAGCTGTAGTTAGGGAGGCGTTAGAGAATAACCCTGATATTCCTGGCTGCTCGAATGAGCAATGGGAAAAACATTTGACCCATCACATGAAACGTTACAGGGCTAAGCAAAAGGAGCACAAACAAACTACGGAGTCGGCACAAGTGCAACTCCTTAAGCTTCAATTGGAAGAGGCTAGGAAAAAGGCAAATGAGGCGAAAAAGAATTCCTCAAAGGGTGCGAACCAGATGATTCAGCAGCCACCGCAGCCACCACAAGGGAATAATATGCCCCATATTGGGCACCGGGTCCCACCTATGTGGGCAGAACGGGAGGTCCAATGGGGGGATTCCGAGTAAGAGGGAGAGATCGAGGTGCCCCACGAATGCAGCCAGCCGTATGTTTTGTATGCGGTCAGCCAGGAGACTGGAAGAGAGACTGCCCCCTAGTTTGGGGTCCTCAGGACACTGGGGGAAGGGGATATGGACCACCACAAAATGAGCATTGGGTCCAGCCCCAGAGATCGTCAGTGCCACCCCCGGTACATCAGGCACCCCATGCGGCTCTAGCTCCGAAGAGACAATTCCCTTTGCTGACAGAGGAGGAGCAATATTGCCCACAGTGACGGAGCCCGAGCACCCACGAGCAGGCTAGGTTGGCAGACCCTTTCCTGCAGATTAAAGTAATGGACATGGAAGTATCCTTTTTAGTGGATACGGGAGCCAGATTTTCAACACTCACTGACGCTAAGTTTCAAGCTAAAACATCATCCTCTAGCGTCCAGCTGATAGGGTTCTCGGGTACACCAGAAAATCTGCCGTTTTCTACACCACTAGTCACTTCTGTGGCGGGACAGACTTTTACACATCAATACATTTTGTCAGCTAGGTGCCCTACTAATCTTTTGGGCAGAGACCTGCTGGTCAGGTGCGGAGCATCGATCCTTTGTGGACCCAGCGGAATAGAGGTCACCTTTCCAAATGGATATTCTATGAACTGTTCATTAACTACACTTCATTCCGGTTCTCAGATGTTGTTGGCGGCAGCTGGAGGATCCGCGTCTGAGGGACAATGAGCTGACATTTACTGGGGGCTGTTGGAACCGGAGGACCCACAAAAGGGAGGGCTGCTAAAGCTTTATAATTAATGGAAGCCGTGGATCCAGACGTTACACCCGTATACCCCCCCCCCCCTCATATGACCCTCTTTTACGATAGGGATGGGGATGAAATGTATCAGCATGCCTTTTATGAAGAGGTAGAGGGCAGGCAATGGGAGATTAATTCGGACTACATAGTGGTAGGAAAGGAGGGAGTGGCCGCTACGGTAGCACTGACATCTGAACAGCTGGAATGGTATGTGATGGCAGGTGAGGCCATTCCTCATGTCACCCTTGCAATTGGCACTACTCGCCAGGCAAAAGATTTGGGACCGATGTGTCGAAACTTGATGTCCCTAAGTGACTGGTCTGACACCCAAATACCGACAGTGCAGTTCTCCTCATCTGGTCAGGCATACAGGATTTTGGCCCCGACTTATGATCGAGTCCTCCTTGAGCATAGACAGATTGAACACTTTCATGGTAGAGAGAAGATGGATCACCCCGACTCGGCCCCTATGCTAGATTCTCTCCCTGAGAACCTGTGGTCAGTAGGATCAGCAGATGTGGGTTTTTGTCAGCAGGTTGATCCTATAACCTTCGAACTGTCAGATTACACCACAATTTGGCAGATGCAGTATCCCCAGAAACCTGAAGCTGAGGAAGGTTTGGCAGATACCATTGATGGCCTTATGTATTCAGGGGTGTTGGAACATTCGTGTTCTAGTTGGAATACACCCATCTTACCTGTTCCGAAACAGGACACGGTCAAATATCGGATGGCCCATGACTTAAGGCGCATCAATGGTATTGTGAGAACACCCACAGTTTCAGTACCAAACCCATATACTGCCATGACTGCTTTAACCCCTAACCACAAGTGGTCCTCTTGCATAGATTTAGCGAATGCTTTCTTTTGCTTGCCGCTGGAAGAACCATTAAGAGATGTGTTTTCGTTCACGTATAGAGGTAGAAAGTTGCGGTATACTAGGCTTCCGCAGGGCTTTATCTTATCTCCAGGGATTTTCAATCAGGTGTTGAAAGAACAGCTGGGGGGGCTAGCACTGCCAGGTGGGGTAGTTCTGATCCAGTATGTAGATGACATCCTATTAGCAGCACCTGATCATACTTCCTATTTGGAGGCCACCTGTCTCCTGCTAGTGCAGCTGTTCAAGGCAGGCTTTAAAGTCTCTCGCTCAAAGCTGCAATGCTGCAGACAGGTGGTCACCTTTTTAAGTAGAATGGTCTCAGCAAAAGGCACAGGGATTTCCCCTGCACATCGAACAGCGATACTACATCATCCAAAACCAAAGACAGTTAAGGAAATGCTTTCGTTTTTGGGTTTGTCAGGTTATAGTAGGCAGTTTATCCCATCGTATGGTGAGTTGACACATCCACTGCGAACTTTGGTGAATGAGCAGGAGATGAGGAATCTGGGAGCTACACTTGATTGGACTGCACAGGCTGAGATGAGTTTTATTCTATTGAAGCAAGCTCTTACAACAGCTATAGATTTGGCGATTCCAAATTATAAACTACCTTTCTTTTTGGATGTTTCTGAAAAAGCACACACAATTGATGGTGTTCTTTTTCAGAAAAAAGGGGGTGGAAGATGTGTGCTCATGTATGTGAGTATCACACTAGACCCGACGGAAGACAGACACCCACCATGTACGAGACATGCAGCGGGAGTAGCAAAGATTCTACAAAAGGTGGCTCACATAGTAATGGGACATGGTCTGACGGTATTAACAACACATAGTATTGTAGCATTTGTGAGCTCGACAGCATTTACAATGACTTCACTAAGGCAGACGAGACTAGAAAAGATCCTGAATGCTCCAAATGTTACGTTTACCCATGAAGGCATTAACATGGCAGACTATATGGGAGAGGGAGAACCACACTGTTGTGAGAAGAGGGTAGTAAATGATATTAAAATAAGACCTGACTTACAGGCTACACCCTTAAGAGAACCAGATGAAACCTTGTTTACAGATGGGTGTTGTTACAGACACCCCACAGATGGATTGAAAGCTGCCTATGCGGTGGTACGAAAAACTACAGGAGGATTTGAAGAAATCATTACAGGGACAGTGAGAGGAAAGGAGTCAGCACAACTCGCAGAACTACAGGGAATGATAGCAGCATTAGAATGGGCAGAAGGGAAGGAGGTCAATATATATACAGACTCGGCATATATGGTAGGGACAATACAGGTTGAGCTTAGTCAATGGATTAGAAGTGGGTTTTTAACAGCAGCAAGGACCCCAATTAAACACGAGAAGGACGTTAGGAAACTGGCTGAGGCCCTCCTGAAACCAAGGGCATTAGCAGTTCTTAAATGTAAAGGACATGATAGAACAGATACGATGGTGGCTCGGGGAAATCAGGAAGCGGACATGGCTGCAAAAAGGGCAGCAGGATACGGCCCTCAGTTTATTATGATACAGGCAGACAGAATAGCACATGACTTATTACCACCGTGTAGGGTAGAAGTGATAATACAGGAACAAGCAAAGGCATCACCTCAGGAAAGGATGGTATGGGAGGAAAGGGGGGCAACCGAGGATCAAGGACTATGGAGATCGATAGACGGGAGGCCAGTTTTACCATCTGGACTCATGAAACCGCTCCTCAAGGAGGCGCATGGGCTAACACACTGTGGAAAGAAGCAGATGATAAGGTATTTGATACATTGGTGGCACTCCTTCCTGCCAGCGATGGTGGAGAACCATATTAGAGAGTGTGAGGTATGTATAACTTTCAATGTCAAGGCGACTGTAAAGCCACATGAAGGACAGTTCCCGTTACCTAAGTTACCAGGGCAGGAAATTGTACTTGATTATACGGACATGATTGAGAGGGTAAGTGGCTATCGATACCTCTTAGTAGCAGTAGATGTGTTCACAGGGTGACCGGAGGCAATCCCTGCCAAAAGAGAAGATGCAAGGACGGTATGTAAATTCCTGATCAACCAGTATATTCCGAGACACGTATTTCCTAGAAAAATTAGGTCCGATAATGGAAGTCATTTTAAGAATAACGATCTGCAGGAGGTAGAAGCAATGTTGGGATTGAAACATGCCTTTGGAACGGTGTACCATCCACAATCCCAAGGGAAAGTGGAGAGGATGAACCAAACAATAAAAGGTAAGATCGGGAAAGTACAGGCACGGACCAAACTAAATTGGGTGGATGCGTTGCCCCTGGCATTAATGTCAATAAGGAGTTCGGTAAGTTCTGTGACAGGATTTACTCCATATGAACTACAAACGGGGCACCAGTTTCCGGGACCGGGAGCTGGAATTCAGACTACAAAGAATGAGGTAAGTTCAATGGGATGCAAGCTTTATTATGATAAACTAACGGCTCTGGTGTCAGATATTTCACAACAGGTCACAAGTCCCAACAGAAATGGGGAAACACCAATACCTTCAGTCGCGGAGTGGGTTCTGCTAAAGGTCATCAAGAGAAAGTGGTCAGAGCCCAGGTGGACAGGACCCTACAGAGTGGTGGAGAGGACGTCCCACGCGGTTCGACTACAGGGAAAAGGCGAGACATGGTATCATTGGAGTCAGTGAACAGCAACGGACCCACCGACACGGACACTGGAACAGATTCGAACGGAGGTGACTGGGACTCTGTGAAGAAACCACGGACTAAGAACACTTCACGTCCCTTTTTAAAGAGACTATTGGACTACGGTGACTGTATATCAGTGGTTGATGGTATAATCGATTTATTGGCATCAAAACAATGAAGGGAGCTGGGATGAATACTATGTGGGGACTATGGGTACTGGTGTTCCGAGCCCTTGAAGGGGCTGGGGAAGGAAACAACTGTACAAATGTTTGTGGTCAGCCTGGGAGGCCCATAACGAACCGGAACAGTACTTTGCAGATTGGACTAACTTTCCTGAACACTGTGGGGGGGACTCACACGGGACGTAAGTGTGTGCATAATGGACGAGTGTATGATTTTAAATTCAATGGGGGATCGTTACAGTCCACGCCAAATCGAGACCGCTGTCCCCAAGGAGTAACATGGTTTTGTGCCCCGGAGGGAGACCGAGATAAGGAGAAAGGGAGCTCAATACCCATTCAGAGGATACAGTGGGAACCCATGTGGCAAAATGGAAAACCACCATATGTATGGGACAGAGATAAGGGGGATATCTATGCCAACGCTAAACGCCAGGCAGCCACTCACAGAGTAGGTGACAATAGATGGGTAGTCCTTTGCCAAACTACGGCAGAACTCTTGGGGGTAAAAAACTGTTGGGTATGTGGGGGACCCACAAGAGATGGGTCATGGCCATGGAGCGGGGAGCCCCTGGAAGTGTGGGAGTTGATGAGTTTTCACAGATCGGCAGATGAGACGCGTCCCCACCAGACACGGCATTTAGCGAATCACCCATTAGGGGAGGAATGTATCAGGAAGGAGCAAGGCAATCATTATAAAGGAGATTCGAGGTACACAAGGGTTAAAATCTTGGGGAAGTTCCCTCGATGGCATCCTCAGCGACCCCGGTGGTTCCTGGCCCCACAGAATGAAGCAAATTGCAGACCTATAACAGATAACTCCCGTGGGAAAGTAGTATGGAATTGCACGGGGGATAATCCATATGATACATAGATACAGCAATGAGCTCTCTGAACCCTTCTCCATTAACAATGGCATGAAGCAAGGCTGTGTTCTGGCACCAACCCTCTTTTCAATCTTCTTCAGCATGATGCTGAACCAAGCCATGAAAGACCCCAACAATGAAGACGCTGTTTATATCCGGTACCGCACAGATGGCAGTCTCTTCAATCTGAGGCGCCTGCAAGCTCACACCAAGACACAAGAGAAACTTGTCCGTGAACTACTCTTTGCAGACGATGCCGCTTTAGTTGCCCATTCAGAGCCAGCTCTTCAGCGCTTGACGTCCTGCTTTGCGGAAACTGCCAAAATGTTTGGCCTGGAAGTCAGCCTGAACAAAACTGAGGTCCTCCATCAGCCAGCTCCCCACCATGATTACCAGCCCCCCCACATCTCCATTGGGCACACAAAACTCAAAACGGTCAACCAGTTTACCTATCTCGGCTGCACCATTTCATCAAATGCAAGGATCGACAATGAGATAGACAACAGACTCGCCAAGGCAAATAGCGCCTTTGGAAGACTACACAAAAGAGTCTGGAAAAACAACCAACTGAAAAACCTCACAAAGATAAGCGTATACAGAGCCTTGTCATACCCACACTCCTGTTCGGCTCCGAATCATGGGTCCTCTACCGGCATCACCTACGGCTCCTAGAACGCTTCCACCAGCGTTGTCTCCGCTCCATCCTCAACATCCATTGGAGCGCTTACATCCCTAACGTCGAAGTACTCGAGATGGCAGAGGTCGACAGCATCGAGTCCACGCTGCTGAAGATCCAGCTGCGCTGGATGGGTCACGTCTCCAGAATGGAGGACCATCGCCTTCCCAAGATCGTGTTATATGGCAAGCTCTCCACTGGCCACCGTGACAGAGGTGCACCAAAGAAAAGGTACAAGGACTGCCTAAAGAAATCTCTTGGTGCCTGCCACATTGACCACCGCCAGTGGGCTGATATCGCCTCAAACCGTGCATCTTGGCGCCTCACAGTTTGGCGGGCAGCAACCTCCTTTGAAGAAGACCGCAGAGCCTACCTCACTGACAAAAGGCAAAGGAGGAAAAACCCAACACCCAACCCCAACCCACCAATTTTCCCCTGCAACCGCTGCAATCGTGTCTGCCTGTCCCGCATCGGACTTGTCAGCCACAAACGAGCCTGCAGCTGACGTGGACTTTTTACCCCCTCCATAAATCTTCGTCCGCGAAGCCAAGCCAAAGAATCCATATGAAGGGGTTCCCTCACTCAGACAATTGTGGGCTCATCCCTCTCCACACGGATTTGCCCCAGAGGGTTTATATTGGATTTGTGGGAATATGGCATACACTTTTTTGGAGCCAGACTGGAGGGGAACGTGCTGTATAGGTATCATTCAACCACAATTTGTGCTTTTACCCCAGAACGACTCCCATCAGTTAGCCGCGCGTGTATATCAGGGGCTCCGCCAGAAGAGGGATTTAAAGATCGGTGAGTGGGGAGAGGACTGGCCTCCAGAGCGCATTATTTCTTATTATGGACCTGCCACTTGAGCCCACGATGGGTCCTGGGGATATCGAACCCCAATTTACAATGTTAAACCGTCTGATTTGTTTACAAGCTATTTTGGAAATTATCACCAATAACACCGCCACAGCCCTTGATCTGTTGGCAGAAGAGCAGCAACAGATTAGGGCCACGGTGTTTAAAAACCGCTTAGCTTTAGACTACCACTGAAGGGGGAGTGTGTGGGAAATCGAATCTCACTAATTGTTGTTTAAAAATCGATGACAATGGGCAAGCAGTAAAGGAGATTTCCTCAGGCATTCGCAAATTAGCTCATGTCCTGGTTCAGACCTGGCGACCCTGGGGCAGCTCATGGCTAGGAAATTTGTTCTTTGGGGACTGGGGATGGATACAGACTGCAGTGCTAGTTGCTGGAGTGGTGGTGTTGGCTTTGATCCTGATCCCGTACATCCTTCCCTGCCTCCAGTGCCTGATTCAACGAGCGTTTTCACAGAGAGCCATCCC
Source organism: Narcine bancroftii (assembly GCF_036971445.1). NCBI lineage: Eukaryota > Metazoa > Chordata > Chondrichthyes > Torpediniformes > Narcinidae > Narcine > Narcine bancroftii. The sequence continues at coordinate 232,114,828 of NC_091471.1, read as the reverse complement.
CAGACCCCAAGGCATGTATTTGTCCCTACTGCCCTCCCAAGAGTCTAATGACTACAAGGGGTCAGAAATGCCGATCCTGGCAATAACTCCTGAGGTCTCGACCGAATAAGGTAACAGGTGGTGGGTCTCAGTTTCATGAGACCAAAAGGGGGACTGTTGGAATCTAGGGGTTAAAACATTATGAACGAAATGATTAATTAATAATTTTATATTTACTGCATGGTTCAGGGAAAAAGAGGAATGTGATTAAGTGGCAATCACAGCATGGAGCAAAGTTGGCTGAGCAAAATTGTCTGCTCCCAAATACAGGGAGAGGAAATGCATAAAACGATTTAGGAGGAATGGTCAAACTGAAGGAGATGGTGAGTAGCACAGGAGACACAGGCCAGACCAGAACAAAGAATGGCCTACAAGAAACAAAGGGAATGGAAAACCAGTCTAGGAGGAAGATTAAGGCAGGAGGAGGTGTTAAAGAGAACAGCAGAAATTGGCCAGACAGGAACAGAATGGTGATTAGACTGGGGATGAATTAATTTCTGATCAAAACAACAGGATAGTTTGGCCTGGAGGATTAAGATGGGAGCGCTACACCCCAGATATCTGCAAAACAGGAGATGACTTGTGATAACCCTTATGCAAAAAGATCTAGCAAAGGAAGCCAACTTTTGTTCTGTATGATAAGGTTGATCTATATAAACTGAGCCAACTGGACAATAGGAGTCAGTCTTGGGGAATAGCTCACTGTGCAGGTGACCTATGAACTAACAACTGACCCAGAGCTCTGTTAAGTTTTATTCTTGTGCTGTATAATAAACTGATTGTTGAACCGAATACCTTCTCCTATCACTTCATTCAACGAGCACACTGGACTCAGATGGCACATAAACTAAATTGAGGGTAAGGTAAAGCCAGAGCCCGACAGTACCTATTGATTAGTGCAGGGTTTGAGGGAGTTAAACAAAATTATTCTCACCCATTATCCGGTTGTACCTAACCCCTATACGATAATGGGTAAAATTGATCCCCATAGTAAATTGTTTAATGTAATTGACCTCAAAGATGCCTTCTGGACCTGTCCATTGGCAATAGACAATAGGGACATGTTTGCATTTGAGTGGGAGAATCCTTTTACAGGACGGAAAAATCAATACCGGTGGACGGTCCTTCCCCAGGGTTTTACAGAATCCCTAAATTTGTTTGGCCAAGTTTTAGAACAGGTACTAGATGAGGCCCCTCGGAGAGAGGATTGTCAATTAATACAATATGTTGATGATTTATTAATCACGGGAAAAACGTATGATGTGGTTAAACAATACACTGTTGAATTTCTGAATTTTCTAGGGAATAAGGGTCTTAGAGTGAGCGAATCAAAGTTACAATTTGTTCAATCTGAAGTTAAATACTTAGGTCATCTGGTTAGTCAAGGAATTAGGAAGATAAGTCCAGAGAGAACACATGATATTCTGCAGATCCCACCTCCAAAGTGTGCTCAAGAACTTAGAAAATTCCTTGGTTTAGTGGGATACTGTAGAATTTGGATTGAGAATTATTCTAGCCTGGTCAAATTTCTTTATGATAAACTTGCGACTCTAGGGGGTGAAACTGTTATCTGGACGGAGGAGGAGATTAAAGATTTTACCTTGGTGAAACAGCGTCTTATTAGTGCCCCAGTTTTGGCTTTACCCAACCTAAATAAGCCATTTGACCTATATACCAATGCGAAAGATGGTGTGGCCATGGGAGTATTAACGCAAGAAAGGGCAGGCTTTAGACAACCAGTTGCCTTTCTGTCAAAAATTTTAGATCCTGTTTGTCGTGGTTGGCCAGAATGTGTGCAAGCAATTGCAGCCACTGCTATTTCAGTCGAAGAAAGACGAAAGATTACGTTTGGTGCCCCGATGTTAGTTCATACCCCTCACACAGTCCACACCATTCTCTTACAACATGCTGGTAGGTGGCTTACTGATTCTAGAATTTTAAAGTATGAAGCGATCCTAATGGATAGGGATGATTTGACCCTGATTACGAATAAAGAAACAATCCAGCAGCTTTCTTGGTTTCTCCAAATTCTGACAATACCATAAATGAATTGGAGCATGTATGTTTAGAGGTAATAGATTTACAGACCAAAATTAGAGAGGATTTAAGTGATGAACCTTTACGGGAGGGTGAAAGATGGTTTATTGATGGATCTTCCCGGTGCATTGACGGCATTCATTATAGCAGGTATAGTATAGTGGGGAATGAAGGAGTTGTGACTGAAGCCGGTCGTCTTCCCGGTCATTGGTCGGCACAATCCTGTGAATTATATGCCCTCTGTAGAGCTCTCCAGGGTTTAGAGGGAAAGGTGGGCATAATCTATACCGACTCAGAGTATGCTTTTGGTGTAGTGCACACCTTTGGAAAGATTTGGAAAGAGCGGGGAATGATAACTGGGAAAGGACAAAAGTTGATCCATGAAAACTTAATTGTTCAATCCTTAGATGCTCTTACGTTACCTGAGGAGATAGCTGTAGTTCATGTACGGGGCCATCAAATTATTGACAGTCCTGAAGCACAGGGGAACAGACGGGCAGATGAAGCTGCCAAACAGGCTGCACTCACAGAAAAAATAGACATGCAGCTGTTGCTCCCCACCCCACATGAGGTTCAAAAGACTCCCATCTTTTCACGGGAAGAGGAAAGACCAGGGAATGCGTCAAACTGCTGATGGGTTAAGGTGGACGACAGAGGGATGCCAAGTACTGAATAAAGCCTTGGCTCGTCAGATTATTGATCAGCTCCACCAGCAGACACATTGGGGAACACAGGCACTTGTTGATGCTTTTGTACAGTCCTTTAATTCCTCGGGAATATACACTATAGCCAAGCAAAGTACTCGGGGGTGCCCAATCTGTCAGCGAGTGAATAAGAAAGTCATGCGCCAGGTAATGCCTGGCGGTCGTGATATAGCCGTACGCCCGTTTCAACGTCTACAAATTGACTTCACGGAATTACCTAAGATAGGGATTTATAAATACCTCCTGGTGATGGTGGATCATTTTACTCGATGGGTTGAGGCTTTCCCAATCCCTAATGATCGTGCTAGCACCGTTATCCAGATATTACTAGAGTCTGTTATTCTGCGTTATGGCATTATTCAAACCATTGACTCAGATCTAGGTACACATTTTACCTCTCAGGTACTCCAGGGTGTGTGTAAAATCCTGGGAATAGATTGGCAGTTACATACCCCATGGCACCCCCAGAGTTCAGGCCGTGTTGAATGGATGAATCAGACCCTGAAAAATCAACTCACTCGACTTCATGAGGAAACTGGCCTCTCCTGGATTAAATGCTTACCCTGAGCTTTAATTAGGGCTCGCACAGCTCCTCGTAAGGACCTTGCTGTCTCACCATATGAAATGATGTTTGGTCTTCCTTACATGGGATTCCACACTGATACCCCTATCCCTGAGGCTAATGACCAGTACATATCTAAATATTTACAGGTACTTTCTACTTCTCTGTATGACTTACAACAGAAGGGTTTATTAGCTCAAAATCCACCCCTGGACTATCCTATTCATTCTGTTAAACCTGGTGATTGGGTATATGTAAAAGCGTGGCAAGACCATAAACTAAAACCGATATGGGACGGCCCTTATTGTGTTCTTCTGATTACAGACACTGCAGTGCGAAGAAAAGAAAAGGGGTGGACTCACATACAATGCATTAAACAAGCTAATCCACGAACTAAAGACGTTGATAATATACCCTCCACCTGGCGTGCAGTCTCGCATCCTTCTGGTCTGAAAGTTACGCTACGCCGGGAAAAAGTGCTGTAATGTTATTTTTATTATTTGCTGTATTGTTTTTCTGCTGGTTCCCAATTTTTGGCAAACCACCCAATTGTACACAATGTATTAAGTCCTCCTGGAATAGGGGCAGCAGAGGTGATAATTACTTTGAGGAATGGAGAAGTTTACCTTTAGAATGCAGACAGGGCATAGGTATAGATTGTATTCATAGTGGGGTACCTTTTTTAGTATGGTTTAATTTAGGATCCCAACATGGACCAGGGAAACAGAACTGCCCTAGGGGAGTGGATTGGGTTGGCGTCCCGGCCTCTACAGATATTAAAGAGATGAGTGCTAAAAATATGGTACAAAGAAGATGGTGGGAAAATGATAGGCAGAACATTAGTCAGGGCTATACCTGGAGTAGGGATGAAGGGGGTATATATGCTAATGCGCGCAGTCAAGCTGCTACTCACAGGTTAGGTAACAATAAATGCTCTCCCCCAACTTGGCATCTTGTAAATCATCCTTTGGGTCACGAATAATTTTGAAGGCTAAAGGCCATCACTATAAGGGGGATTCGAGTTGTAAACGGCTCAAGCTGCTCCAGAATACCACAGCTGTTTGGCATTTAAACCGTTTAACCAGACTCCAGGCAGTTTTGAAGATTCTCACCAAACAGACAGCAATGGCCTTGAATTTATTCGCTGAAGAACAACGACGGATACGAGCTACAGCTTATCAAAACTACCTGGCTCTCAATTACTTGTTAGCTGCTGAGGGCAGCGTTTGTGGAAGATCGATTGATGACAACGGTCACAATGGTCAGGCGGTTGAACTTTTTACTGGTGACTGGAGGTGGATACACACAGCCCTTATAGCAGTTGGACTCGTTACTTTAGTCATCATGATACTACCCTGCCTAATGACTTGTGTGCAGTGTTTAATTCAACGGACCCTTCGTCAGATCCCTACAACCCAAAGGATGTATGTTTCCCAAACTCCGTCTGATGATGGGGGGAGTCACGTGATGGAGTAGTGGCCGGACGGTGAACTCCAGCCATCTCCAGAAAAGTCGGAATAAACAAAGGAAAACACAAAGGCACAGAAATAAAAGTTAAAGAAAAGTGAGTATAAAGGTGGAAAGAAGATGGCGACAAAAAAAGAAAAATCGAAATCAACGGTAAGAAGAGAGGAAGAGAAGACAACGGAGGAAGAAGGAGAAGGCCTTACCTGTTCGAAGAGGCCCGTGGTGGAGAGAGAAACCCGCTCCCTCAGGTCGGTAGAAAGTGGACTACAAAAATGGCTCGTTGAGCCGAGTAAAAGTGCGCAACCGCGCATGAAAAAAAACACACCGACGGGAGGGGTGACCAGCTGGGGAGTCGATCTCCACAGCCGGCAACGACAGCTGCAGAACACCTGCAGCAAGAAGAGAACACAGAAGACAATGAAAACATGAAAGAACAGAAGAAAAGGGCAACAAAGAAACAACAGATGGCCAACCCAGAGGAAGAAGAAGAGGAAGAGGAAGAGTACAGTGAAATAGAAGAAGAAGGGAAAGGCAAGATAAAGGATATACCTTCTCTTATTAAAGATTACATGGAGTCATTTAAAGAACGGCAAGCGCAAGAATTTAATGATTTAAGAAGAATAAACAATACAGAAGAGAAAATGAATAAAATAGATATGACCTTAACAGAAATGGGAAAGAAAATGGACAAGATGGAAGAGCGGGAAGCAGCAGTAGAAATGGAGGTAGAGGACTTAAAAAAGAAATTAGAGGAATCTAATAAAAAAGTTATAGAGACACAAGAACTGTTAGCTCAGAAAATAGATATAATGGAAAATTATAACAGAAGAAATAACATAAAGATAGTGGGCCTGAAGGAAGATGAAGAAGGCAAGAATATGAGAGAGTTTATAAAAGATTGGATCCCTAGGATCCTAGGATGTCCAGAACTACAGCAAGAAATGGAAATAGAAAGGGCACATAGAGCATTGGCCTTTAAACCACAACCACAACAAAAACCAAGATCTATTTTAGTAAAATTCCTAAGATATACTACAAGAGAAAAGGTACTGGAGAAGACAATGGAAAAAGTAAGAGAGGGCAACAAGCCACTGGAGTACAAAGGGCAAAAAATCTTCATTTATCCAGATATAAGTTTTGAACTCCGAAAGAAGAGAAAGGAGTTCAATACAGCAAAGGCGATTTTATGGAAGAAAGGGTATAAATTTATACTAAAGCATCCAGCGGTATTGAAAATATTTATTCCAGGACAACAAAACAGACTATTCTCGGATCCAGAAGAAGCACGAAAATTTGCAGAACAATTACAAAATAGACTGAGGGATGAAGACGTGTAATGAGAGTAAAAATGACCACGATTTATATGTATGTGGGTAAAGAGGTATAAGTGTGTATATGTATAATATGCATACGTGAATGTATCCGTAGTTAGAGAAAAATATAGATAGTATAGACAAGAATTAATAAGGGAAGGAAATGGAATAGAGGGAATAAGGAGGGAACTAAAAGAGTGACCTTTGTTACATATGAAAAGTGAAATCTTTTCTGGGGGGGGCTGGGTGGGGAGGAGTTGCGGTCACTGCAAAATCAGCTGACGCTTGCGAGTGAATTCGCAAACCCAATTGGAGAGGGGAGATGTGGTTGTCCGACAAGGGATAAAGGACAACTCAGGAGGGGAAGGGGAGATTGGGGCTAAAGAAGTTTTAAATAGGAGAATAAGGAAAATGTTTGATGTTTTAGGAATGTTGTCTTATAAAGGGTTTAAAATAAGAAAACAGAAATGGAAAAGGAGGAAAGGTAATGATGGAAAAACGGAAAGGGAAGATAAACAAAGTATAAAATGGCTACGTTGAACTATATGACTTTAAATATTAATGGAATACATAACCAAATTAAAAGGAAGAAACTGCTAAATTTACTGAAAAAAGAAAAAAATTGATATAGCATTTGTGCAAGAAACACACTTAACTGAATTGGAGCACAAGAAATTAAAGAGAGATTGGGTAGGACATGTAACAGTAGCATCGTATAATTCAAAAGCAAGAGGAGTGGCTATATTAATTAGTAAAAATGTGCCATTTAAAATAGAAGAGGAAATAATAGATCCAGCAGGGAGATATGTAATGATAAAATGTCAGATATATTCGGAGTTTTGGAATCTACTCAATGTATATTCACCTAACGAAGAAGATCAAAAGTTTATGCAAGATATCTTTTTGAAGGTAGCAAATACGCAAGGGAACATATTAATAGGAGGAGATTTCAACCTGAATTTGGATTCAAATATGGATAAAACTGGGAAAAAAATTAACAGAAAGAACAAAGTAACCAAATTTATAATTAAATCAATGGAAGAAATGCAACTTTTGGATATATGGAGGAAACAACACCCAAAAGAAAAGGAATATTCATATTATTCGGCTAGACATAAAACATACTCAAGAATAGACTTATTTTTGTTATCAGCTAGTATGCAAGATAGAGTAAGAAAAACAGAATATAAAGCTAGAATACTATCGCACCATTCACCCTTAATATTGACAGTAAAGCTAGAGGACATCCCTCCAAGAATGTATAGATGGAGATTAAACCCCATGTTACTTAAAAGGCAGGATTTTAGAGAATTTATTGAAAGACAAATAAAAATGTATTTTGAAATAAATACGAAATCAGTGAAAGATAAGTTTATACTATGGGATGCAATAAAAGCATTTATTAGAGGGCAAATAATAAGTTATGTATCCAAGATGAAAAAGGACTATAATCAGGAAACAGAGCAGTTGGAAAGGGAAATAGTAAATATAGAAAAAGAATTAGCAATGAAGGAAGATACAACTAAAAGAAGAGAATTGGCGGATAAAAAAATAAAATATGAAACACTACAAACATATAAGGTGGAGAAGAATATAATGAAGACAAAACAGAAATATTATGAACTAGGTGAAAAAACGCACAAAATCCTAGCATGGCAGCTTAAGACAGAACAAGCTAAGAAAATGGTATTGGCATCAAGGACAAAAGACAAACAAATTACATATAATCCAAAAGAAATTAAGGAAAACTTTGGAGAATTCTATGAACAATTATACCGAACTGAAAATGAAAGGAAAGAAGGGAAAATAGATGAATTTCTGACTAAAATTGAACTACCAAAATTACAAATAGAGGAACAAAATAAATTAACAGAACCATTTGGAATAGTAGAAATACAAGAGATAATAAAAAAAATTACCAAATAATAAGACACCAGGAGAGGATGGATTCCCAATAGAATTCTACAAAACATTTAAAGACTTATTAATTCCGCCCCTCCTGGATGTAATCAACCAGATTGATGAAACACAAAGCTTACCAGATTCATGTAAAACAGCAATAATTATCCCAGACTCTAATCCCTGCCTGGCGAATCATTCCACGCTCATCCAAAGTAAACAGTGTTTTAAAGATAGATGTTAACTCATCCCAGGTATATGTATTTGATCCCAAAAATTGATCTAATTGTTCAGTACATCCTTGAGGATCTTCTATCAGGGAGATCATTTCTCTCTTAAAGTTACGCACCTCTGTACTGGTCAGTGGCACATTTACGAAACCGAGATTCTCTCCCACGGGAACTTCCCGCAGAGGTCTCATCCAGTTAGTTTCTGGCTTATTATGTCTAGGTTCCTGCTCTCTGGGAAATGAATCAAAGGGTTCTGCCCTTTCTTCCCGGAGGGTCTCACACTGCTCTGAATTAAAGTCGCCTCTCTCTCTTGTCAATAGAGGTGGTAATCGAGTACTTTGTGAACAGGTCATCATACCACCCCTTCTTTCTTCTCTTTTCTCTAGCTGTGGGGGAGGAGGGGAAGGTGCAGAAGGGTAGAGCATAGGAGGGGGGGGAAAGATAGGAGCCGGCATAGGAGGAACATAAGGTGGAGGAAGGGAATGTTACACATCCCATCCTTGTGTTTCAGGGACAAAAGGTTCCTTATCTTTCTGGTCCTTGCATTCCTTTTCATTCAAAACCAGTTGATCAAACGATCCCCTGAGCCAGCAGGCTGCATATTCCCTGCTCTCAAGATTGTCTCTTTGGTTTTGATAGAGCCAGATGTTCAATGCCTGACACATCCAGTCATCCTCGGATCCGAGCTTTGGCCAATATACTGAACTCCCTTTAATCGGACTTTTAACCCATTCCAAACAGCAATACCTGACCATGGTCAGTTTGTCTTTCCCACGGGTTCTCCCCGCACCCCAATCAGATAGCATTAATCCTAACGGACTTTGCTTGGTTATCTGATCCTCCCATCCTTCATTAGGACTCTCTTCCTTACTACTCACACCTCCCATACTAACAGGTAAGTAAAATTACTCTTACGAGATCCAGTAGCTAGTTCTAGCGCGTTTCCTTAACGTCCTCTCGTTGTTTGTTCTCAATGCCTCTTCTCGGATATCACTCGCTTCATCCACTGACCCTTCGTCTGTGAGTCCAGCTGAATCAGCTGGGGTGCACCTACCCCCGTCGTCGGGCACTCTGTCAGTGGAGGGAGTGGGATCCCGGATGAGCCCCCATTTGTTAAAAACAGAAGTACCTTCACAGAAATTGCTCGAGACAAAAATTGAGAACAAAGAACATTTATTATACAAAAATGCAAAGTTGGGTGCTTCCCCTTACCCTGGGAATACACACATACACTGGGGCTCACCCAACTTTTATACAGTTTATTTCAGTATAGGAATACCCTCCCCCTTACATTCTTCTGCCTCCTGGATAGGTTTGGCATTAGGCAATCCTGCCTGCGTACGTGCTGTTTCTGTGAACTTGAAGGACCAGGGGGTATCCTGTCGGTGTCTCATCATGTCATTATCCTCATTGTCCTTATTCACAAACCTGTCTTTGTTCTAATTTACACTTTCCCAACTCTCAGGGCTACAGCCTCTTCATATGCAGAACTTGATCATTGGGCTAGAAGACCCTTATCTTATTCAGACTAACTCTACTTCCTACATTCTATTATCTATTGTCTATCCTTATCTCATTCATAAGGTGAACTTGCTGATTCTGTCTAAAGGCTAGACGATTCTTATCTTACTCAGACTGACTCTGCTTCCTACATTCTAATATCCATTTCTTATCCTATTCATACTGGCTTTATTCATTACACATATATCTATATTAGTTTCCTCATCTTCATATTTTTATATCAGTTTTACTCATCTCTCACACTCACAAGATTCTGTTTCCATAATCTTATGATCCACCACTTCCTCCACTCTGTCAACAGCCAACACCTCTGATACAGATTGTTTTCCACTACCTTTATCCTCATAATAAGGCCTTATTAACAATTCACCCTGCAAGTCATATCCACAAGCCATTTCTTTAATCTCCTGTTCAGTTACTGCTTTCTCCCTTAAGCCAGCAAGATCTACATCTATTTCCTGTTGCTGAATTAACCCTTTCCTTGACAAAGTGAAATCCTCACTCTCACATTGACCCTTCCCAGTACTTCAGAAGTACTGGGTAAATCTCTATCAACTGGATTTCCTTAGTCACAGACTTAGTTAGAGCACATGCAGGATATATCTCACCATCCTCTCTAATCACATCCTTACTAGGCCGATTTGTCAATTTTAAAACTGACCCAACTTTATCCTCTGCCAAATAATTTTCTGGGTAACTTTAGAATTACTCCTACAACAGATCCTTTGACTAATTCTGAATTTAGCACAACCTTGTGAAGCGATATTGACTCTACCACACCTCCAACACCTTTAATCAAAGTTGTCTCCCATGTGTCAGTCCTTTGATCCACAATTAAAACACTTCCCAACAACAGCAGCCCCAGTATTGCCAAGCATTTTACCTGGAACCTGAGGTTCTCCCTCCTTTATTGAGACAAAGCCCTCTGACACAAAAGGTTTGAAAACATCCATGACCTCCTTGTGAGAAGTGCCTTCGCGTTCACAAAATATGCTTGAGACAAAGTTGAGAACAAAGAATATTTATTTATATTTATAACATGGCAAGGTTGGGTACTCTCCCCTTACCTCGGGAAAGTATCCCGAGGGCGGGAAGCCTCTTTGTTTTTATACAATTTTTACTTCACCTCCTGTGAGAGATGAGTAAAACTGATATAAAAATATGAAGGTGAGGAAACTAGTATAGATATATGTGTAATGAATAAAGCCAGTATGAATAGGATAAGGATAGATATTAGAATGTAGGAAATAGAGTTAGTCTGAATAAGATAAGGGTCTTCTAGCATTTTAGACAGAATCAGCAAGTTCACCAGTATGAATAAGATAAGGATAGATAATAGAAAATAGAATGTAGGAAGTAAAGTTAGTCTGAATAAGATAAGGGTCTTCTAGCCTTAGACAAGTTAGCAAGTTCTGCATGTAAGAAGTTAGTCAGCCCTGAGAGTCAGGAAGGTGTGAATAAGGACAATGACATGATGGGACACTGACAGGATACCCCCTGGTCCTCCAAGTTCACAGAAACAGCACATAGGCAGACAGGATTGCCTAATGCCAAACTCATCCAGGAGGCAGAAGAATGTAAGGGGGAGGGTTCTTCTATACTGAAATAAACTGTATAAAAGTTGGGTGAGCCCCAGTGTATGTGTGTATTCCCAGGGTAAGGGAAAGCACCCAAATTTGCATTTTTGTATAATAAATGTTCTTTGTTCTCAATTTTTGTCTCGAGCAATTTCTGTGAAGGTACTTCTGTTTCTAACAAATGGGGGCTCATCCGGGATCCCACTCCCTCCATTGACAGAGTGCCCGACGACGGGGGTAGATGCACCCCAGCTGATTCAGCTGGACTCACGGACGAAGGGTGACTGGTCAGTGGATGAAGCGAGTGATATCCGAGAAGAGGCAATGAGAACAAACAACGAGAGGATGTTAAGGAAGCACGCTAGAACTTGCTACTGGATCCTGGTAAGAGAAATTTTACTTACCTGTTAGTATGGGAGGTGTGAGTAGTAAGGAAGAGAGTCCTAAGGAAGGATGGGAAGATCAGATAACCAAGCAAAGTCCATTAGGATTAATGCTATCTGATTGAGGTGCGGGGAGAACCCATGGGAAAAAAAACTGACCATTGTCAGGTATTGCTGTCTGGAATGGGTTAAAAGTCCGATAAAATGGAGTTCGGTATATTGGCCAAAGCTTGGATCCTAGGATGACTGGATGTGTCAGGCATTGAACATCTGGATCTATCAAAACCAAAGAGATAATATTGAGAGCGGGAATATGCAGCCTGCTGGCTCAGTGGATCGGTTGATCAACTGGTTTTGAATGAAAAGGAATGTAAGTTCAAGAAGGATGAGGAACCTTTTGTCCCTGAAACACAAAGATGGGATGTGTTACATTCCCTTCCTCCACCTTATGCTCCTCCTATGCCGGCTCCTATCTTTCCCCTCTCTCCTATGCTCTACCCTTCTGCACCTTCCCCTCCTCCCCCACAGCTAAAGAAAGGAGAAGAAAGTAGGGGTGGTATGATGACCTGTTCACAAAGTACCACCTCAATTGACAAGAGAGGGAGGAGACTTTGATTCAAAACAGGGTGAGACCCTCCGGGAGGGAAGGGCAGAACCCTTTGATTCATTTCCCAGAGAGCAGGAATCTAGACATTATAAAGGAGAAGATAAGCCAGAAATTAACTGGATAAGACCTTTACGGGAAGTTCCCATGGGAGGGGGTCTCGGTTTCGTAAATGTGCCCCTGACTAGTTCGGAGGTGCGTAATTTTAAGAGAGAATGCCCAATAAACAGAAAGGAAAGGCTAAGATTTTGATGCAGGCAGTCAAGGAAGTTGTGGAGGGACAGCAAGGAAAGGGTAGGGGCTGTGTGCCAGCTCCTGGACATTAGGAGGAGCTCCGGGAGTGGGAGAGTAGAGACCAGAGCAGGGGCAAGGGTAGAGGGGAATTCCGGGGGGGACGACTGTTCCCGGGACCTCATGGTAATCCCGGTAGGAATTGGGAAACAGGAGCATTAGTTTGCTACCATTGTAAAAGGAGGGACATTTTAAGAGAGAATGCCCAATGTAAGCCAGGGAGACGCGACCTTACGCACTGATGTGTTGGAATGTAGGGGTTAATTAAACATAGAAAATATGTAAAATATATGCTTATGTACTATTCAGTTTGTATACATGAATCCAGTACTATGTAACAATTTAATATTTATCTCCTGGTGAAGGGAAAGAGTAATGTAAGTAAGGGGCAGCCACAGTATGTAGCAAAGTTGGCTGATGTTAGAATCTAGGGGGTTAAAACATTATGAAAGAAATGATTAATTAATAATTTTATATTTACTGCATGGTTCAGGGAAAAAGAGGAATGCGATTAAGTGGCAATCACAGCATGGAGCAAAGTTGGCTGAGCAAAATTGTCTGCTCCCAAATACAGGGAGAGGAAATGCATAAAACGATTTAGGAGGAATGCTCAAACTGAAGGAGGTGGTGAGTAGCACAGGAGACACAGGCCAGACCAGAACAAAGAATGGCCCGCAAGAAACAAAGGGAATGGAAAACCAGTCTAGGAGGAAGATTAAGGCATGAGGAGGTGTTAAAGAGAACAGCAGAAATTGGCCAGACAGGAACAGAATGGTGATTAGACTGGGGATGAATTAATTTCTGATCAAAACAACAGGATAGTCTGGCCTGGAGGATTAAGATGGGAGCGCTACACCCCAGATATCTGCAAAACAGGAGATGACTTGTGATAACCCTTATGCAAAAAGATCTAGCAAAGGAAGCCAACTTTTGTTCTGTATGATAAGGTTGATCTATATAAACTGAGCCAACTGGACAATAGGGGCCAGTCTTGGGGAATAGCTCACTGTGCAGGTGACCTATGAACTAACGACTGACCCAGAGCTCTGTTAAGTTTTATTCTTGTGCTGTATAATAAACTGATTGTTGAACCAAATACCTTCTCCTATCACTTCATTCAATGAGCACGCTGGACTCAGATGACACATAAACTAAATTGAGGGTAAGGTAAAGCCAGAATCCGACAATTTGGTGACCCCGACGTGATGAAGATGGAGAAGTGACGGAAGAAAAAGATACGAAACACCGGTCGATTGTGGTGTCGTGATAACAACAAGTGGCCATTCTACAAAGGGAGGTAAGCAGACGCCTGTTTAAACGAAGTTCTGCTATTGGCAACAATAAAATTGTGTGTTGTCACTACTCTGCAAAAGCCCTAGTTAAAGCCAAAGAATAAAACAAAAGGGGGTTGGAGTCCCCCTAGTAGAACGGGGTTGGAGTCCCCTGTAGAAAAAAGGGGGTTGGAGTCCCCCTAGTAGAACAGGGTTGGAGTCCCCTGTAGAAAAAAGGGGGTTGGAGTCCCCCTAGAATAACGGGGTTGGAGTCCCCTGTAGAAAAAAAGGGGGTTAGAGTCCCCCTAGTAGAACGGGGTTGGAGTCCCCTCGTAGCGATCTCGAGAGATAGGTTTAGACACTTGGCCAATTAGAATAAGGTGTATTGTGATAGTTATTTGTTTCTATAGGGTATAATAAGTATTTGGTTAAGAATAGTGTATCATAATAGAGTACAATAAGTACTTGTTTAAGGATCGTGTACCAAAGTAGTGTATAATAAGTATCTGTATAAGGTGTATTGTGTTATAGTTATATGTTTCTATAGTGTATAAGTATCTGTTTAAGAATCGTGTAGTGTATCATAATAGTTTATAATAAATATTTGTTTAAGGATTGTGTACAGTGTGCCGCTGGTGTTTATAATAACGTGGGAAGGGTCGAAGTAGATTGCAGGGTGACAAAATCCTACCAGGGGAGAGACCCAGTGAAGTACGAAGTCTAAAGGGTTAATAATCGGAACACAAGATGGAAGGAGTAATTAGGGATGTAGGGCAAGAGTTCGGGGAAGACAGATGGGTTCCCCCATCTGTAAACCGACAGTGGGAAAAAATAAGGAATCAATTACTGGGAGGATTACCGAAGGGAGAGGAGGTACAGGCTATTGCACGGTACGAACAGATATGGAAAGAGCTGCAGAGTCAGTGGAAGGTACCACGAGGGTTTGAGAAAATCCGGCTGGTACTGTACTTAGGAGAAGCAGAGAGGGAAGCAGCCAAGGAGGTACAGGAACATGAGGCAAAGGGACAAGGATCTATATGGAATAGAAGAAGGCTTAAACAGTAGAAGGAATTGAAGGAACAAAGAAGGGCAGATTTACACAATATGACATTGGCTTGCAATGCTGTGGAAGCGAACCTTCAACATGATATTAAAAAGGGATCCCCTATCACAAAGGAGAAAACGGGGGAGGTTAAGCCGTCAGCCCCGCTATATCCAAAGTTACCAGAGACGTTTCCACCACCTTATCCTATTCCCCAGATGCCAACGATGCAGATAAATGAGGGAATAGTGAATGTCACTGAATTAGCAGGTCACGAACTCCAGAGGGCGAAGGAGAGACTTAAGAGAGTTATGCAGGAAAGGGTGGAGGAAATGAAGGAGTTAACGAAGGAAATACAGAATGATGTATGTAAAGTAAGGGAAACTAGTATGCGACTGGAAAAAACAAATGAGCGAGAGCAAGAACAGACACTTGAGAATGCCTTCTCGGTAGGAATGTCAGAGGATCACACCACCCCCACTCCTCACAATAGACAAAAGGAGTCAGAGGATGAGGAGATCTTGACCTTTTGGAGTCAGTGTAAGGAGAGTTGGACAGATAAAGCAGGAGTACACCCAGCCACAGATCCCTTGCAGACTACACTCTTGAGGGCTGCAGTAATGAGTGGACTGCCAGCTGTAGTTAGGGAAGCGTTAGAGAATAACCCTGATATTCCTGGCTGCTCGAATGAGCAATGGGAAAAACATTTGACCCATCACATAAAACGTTACAGGGCTAAGCAAAAGGAAGACAAACAAACTGCGGAGTCGGCACAAGTGCAACTCCTTAAGCTTCAATTGGACGAGGCTAGGAAAAAGGCAAACGAGGCAAAAAAGATTTCCTCAAAGGGTGCGAACCAGATGATTCAGCAGCCACCGCAGCCACCACAAGGGAATAATACGAGTTGGCACCCAGCTCCAAATTGGGCACCGGGTCCCACCTATGTGGGTAGAATGGGAGGTCCAATGGGGGGATTCCGAGTAAGAGGGAGAGGTCAGGGTGCCCCACGAATGCAGCCAGCCGTATGTTTTGTATGCGGTCAGCCAGGAGACTGGAAGAGAGACTGCCCCCTAGTTTGGGGTCCTCAGGACACTGGGGGAAGGGGATATGGACCACCACAAAATGAGCATTGGGTCCAGCCCCAGAGATCGTCAGTGCCACCCCCGGTACATCAGGCACCCCATGTGGCTCTAGCTCCGAAGAGACAATTCCCTTTGCTGACAGAGGAGGAGCAATATTGCCCACAGTGACAGAGCCCGAGCATCCACAAGCAGGCTAGGTTGGCAGACCCTTTCCTGCAGATTAAAGTAATGGACATGGAAGTATCCTTTTTAGTGGATACGGGAGCCAGATTTTCAACACTCACTGGCACTGGGTTTCAAGCTAAAACATCATCCTCTAGCGTCCAGCTGATAGGGTTCTCGGGTACACCAGAAAATCTGCCGTTTTCTACACCACTAGTCACTTCTGTGGCGGGACAGACTTTTACACATCAATACATTTTGTCAGCCAGGTGCCCTATCAATCTTTTGGGCAGAGACCTACTGGTCAGGTGCGGAGCATCGATCCTTTGTGGACCCAGCGGAATAGAGGTCACCTTTCCAAATGGATATTCTATGAACTGTTCATTAACTACACTTCATTCCGGTTCTCAGATGTTGTTGGCGGCAGCTGGAGGATCCGCGTCTGAGGGACAATGGGCTGACATTTACTGGGGGCTGTTGGAACCGGAGGACCCACAAAAGGGAGGGCTACTAAAGCTTTATAATCAATAGAAGCCGTGGATCCAGACGTTACACCCGTATACCCCTCCCTCGGACCCCCCCCCATATGACCCTCTTTTACGATAGGGATGGGGATGAAATGTATCAGCATGCCTTTTATGAAGAGGTAGAGGGCAGGCAATGGGAGATTAATTCGGACTACATAGTGGTAGGAAAGGAGGGAGTGGCCGCTACGGTAGCACTGACATCTGAACAGCTGGAATGGTATGAGATGGCAGGTGAGGCCATTCCTCATGTCACCCTTGCAATTGGCACTACTCACCAGGCAAAAGATTTGGGACCGATGTGTCGGAACTTAATGTCCCTAAGTGCCTGGTCCGATACCCAAATACCGACAGTGCAGTTCTCCTCATCGTGTCAGGCATACAGGATTTTGGCCCCAACATATGATCGAGTCCTCCTTGAGCATAGACAGATTGAACGCTTTCATGGTAGAGAGAAGATGGATCACCCCGACTCGGCCCTTATGCTAGATTCTCTCCCTGAGAACCTGTGGTCAGTGGGATCAGCAGATGTGGGTTTTTGTCAGCAGGTTGATCCCATAACCTTCGAACTGTCAGACTATACCCCAATTTGGCAGATGCAGTATCCCCAGAAACCTGAAGCTGAGGAAGGTTTGGCAGATACCATTGATGGCCTTATGTATTCAGGGGTGTTGGAACATTCGTGTTCTAGTTGGAATACACCCATCTTACCTGTTCCTAAACAAGACACGGGCAAATATCGGATGGCCCATGACTTAAGGCGCATCAATGGTATTGTGAGAACACCCACAGTTTCAGTACCAAACGCATATACTGCCATGACTGCTTTAACCCCTAACCACAAGTGGTTCTCTTGCATAGATTTAGCGAATGCTTTCTTTTGCTTGCCAGAACCATTAAGAGATGTGTTTTCGTTCACCTATAAAGGTAGAAAGTTGCGGTATACTAGGCTTCCGCAGGGCTTTATCTTATCTCCAGGGATTTTCAATCAGGTGTTGAAAGAACAGCTGGGGGGGCTAGCACTGCCAGGTGGGGTAGTTCTGATCCAGTATGTAGATGACATCCTATTAGCAGCACCTGATCATACTTCCTGTTTGGAGGCCACCTGTCTCCTGCTAGTGCAGCTGTTCAAGGCAGGCTTTAAAGTCTCTCGCTCAAAGCTGCAATGCTGCAGACAGGTGGTCACCTTTTTAGGGAGAATGGTCTCAGCGAAAGGCACAGGGATTTCCCCTGCACATCGAACAGCGATACTACATCATACAAAACCAAAGACAGTTAAGGAAATGCTTTCGTTTTTGGGTTTGTCAGGTTATAGTAGGCAGTTTATCCCATCGTATGGTGAGTTGACACATCCACTGCGAACTTTGGTGAATGAGCAGGAGATGAGGAATCTGGGAGCTACACTTGATTGGACTGCACAGGCTGAGATGAGTTTTATTCTATTGAAGCAAGCTCTTACAACAGCTATAGATTTGGCGATTCCAAATTATAAACTACCTTTCTTTTTGGATGTTTCTGAAAAAGCACACACAATTGATGGTGTTCTTTTTCAGAAAAAAGGGGGTGGAAAATGTGTGCTCATGTATGTGAGTATCACACTAGACCCGATGGAAGACAGACACCCACCATGTACGAGACATGCAGCGGGAGTAGCAAAGATTTTACAAAAGGTGGCACACATAGTAATGGGACAAGGTCTGACGGTATTAACAACACATAGTATTGTAGCATTTGTGAGCTCGACAGCATTTACAATGACTTCGCTAAGGCAGACGAGACTAGAAAAGATCCTGAATGCTCCAAATGTTACGTTTACCCATGGAGGCATTAACATGGCAGACAATATGGGAGAGGGAGAACCACACTGTTGTGAGAAGAGGGTAGTAAAGGATATTAAAATAAGACCTGACTTACAGGCTACACCCTTAAGAGAACCAGATGAAACCTTGTTTACAGATGGGTGTTGTTACAGACACCCCACAGATGGATTGAAAGCTGCCTATGCGGTGGTACGAAAAACTACAGGAGGATTTGAAGAAATCATTACAGGGACAGTGAGAGGAAAGGAGTCAGCACAACTCGCAGAACTACAGGGAATGATAGCGGCATTAGAATGGGCAGAAGGGAAGGAGGTCAATATATATATATACAGACTCGGCATATGTGGTAGGGACAATACAGGTTGAGCTTAGTCAATGGATTAGAAGTGGGTTTTTAACAGCAGCAAGGACCCCAATTAAACACGAGAAGGACGTTAGGAAACTGGCTGAGGCCCTCCTGAAACCAAGGGCATTAGCAGTTCTTAAATGTAAAGGAATTGATAGAACAGATACGATGGTGGCTCGGGGAAATCAGGAAGCGGACATGGCTGCTAAAAGGGCAGCAGGATACGGCCCTCAGTTTATTATGATACAGGCAGACAGAACAGCACATGACTTATTAGCACCGTGTAGGGTAGAAGTAATAATACAGGAACAAGCAAAGGCATCACCTCAGGAAAGGATGGTATGGGAGGAAAGGGGGGCAACCGAGGATCAAGGACTATGGAGATCGAGAGACGGGAGGCCAGTTTTACCATCTGGACTCATGAAACCGCTCCTCGAGGAGGCGCATGGGCTAACACACTGTGGAAAGAAGCAGATGATAAGGTTTTTGATACATTGGTGGCACCCCTTCCTGCCGGCGATGGTGGAGAACCATATTAGAGAGTGTGAGGTATGTATAACTTTCAATGTCAAGGCGACTGTAAAGCCACATGAAGGACAGTTCCCGTTACCTAAGTTACCAGGGCAGGAAATTGTACTTGATTATACGGACATGATTGAGAGGGTAAGTGGCTATCGATACCTCTTAGTAGCAGTAGATGTGTTCACAGGGTGGCCGGAGGCAGTCCCTGCCAAAAGAGAAGATGCAAGGACGGTATGTAAATTCCTGATCAACCAGTATATTCCGAGACACGTATTTCCTAGAAAAATTAGGTCCGATAATGGAAGTCATTTTAAGAATAATGATCTGCAGGAGGTAGAAGCAATGTTGGGATTGAAACATGCCTTTGGAGCGGTGTACCATCCACAATCCCAAGGGAAAGTGGAGAGGATGAACCAAACAATAAAAGGTAAGATCGGGAAAGTACAGGCACGGACCAAACTAAATTGGGTGGATGCGTTGCCCCTGGCATTAATGTCAATAAGGAGTTCGGTAAGTTCTGTGACAGGATTTACTCCATATGAACTACAAACGGGGCACCAGTTTCCGGGACCGGGAGCCGGAATTCAGACTACAAAGAATGAGGTAAGTTCAATGGGATGCAAGCTTTATTATGATAAACTAACGGCTCTGGTGTCAGATTTTTCACAACAGGTCACAAGACCCAACAGAAATGGGGAAACACCAATACCTTCAGTCGCGGAGTGGGTTCTGCTAAAGGTCATCAAGAGAAAGTGGTCAGAGCCCAGGTGGACAGGACCCTACAGAGTGGTGGAGAGGACGTCCCACGCGGTTCGACTACAGGGAAAAGGCGAGACATGGTATCATTGGAGTCAGTGAACAGCAACGGACCCACCGACACGGACACTGGAACAGATTCGAACGGAGGTGACTGGGACTCTGTGAAGAAACCACGGACTAAGAACACTTCACGTCCCTTTTTAAAGAGACTATTGGACTACGGTGACTGTATATCAGTGGTTGATGGTATAATCGATTTATTGGCATCAAAACAATGAAGGGAGCTGGGATGAATACTATGTGGGGACTATGGGTACTGGTGTTCTGAGCCCTTGAAGGGGCTGGGGAAGAAAACCACTGTACGAAGTGTTTGCACTCAGCCTGGGAGGCCCATAACGAACCGAACAGTACTTTGCGGATTGGACTGACGTTCCTGAACACCGTGTTGGGGCCCCCATTGGACTGAAGTGTGTTCATAATGGCCAAGTTTGTGAGGTTAAGTTTAACAAGGGGTCGGAGATGCTGGTCCTTGCAAAATCTCCTGAGGTCTTGGTCCCATAAGTTAACTGGTGGTTGGTCTCATTTTCTTGAGACCAAAAGGGGGACTGTTGGAATCTTGGGGGTTAAATCATTATGAAAGAAATTATTAATTAATAATTTTATATTTACTGCATGGTTCAGGGAAAAAGAGGAATGTGATTAAGTGGCAATCACAGCATGGAGCAAAGTTGGCTGAGCAAAATTGTCTGCTCCCAAATACAGGGAGAGGAAATGCATAAAATGATTTAGGAGGAATGCTCAAACTGAAGGAGGTGGTGAGTAGCACAGGAGACACAGGCCAGACCAGAACAAAGAATGGCCTGCAAGAAACAAAGGGAATGGAAAACCAGTCTAGGAGGAAGATTAAGGCAGGAGGAGGTGTTAAAGAGAACAGCAGAAATTGGCCAGACAGGAACAGAATGGTGATTAGAAATATCTGGGGATGAATTAATTTCTGATCAAAACAACAGGATAGTCTGGCCTGGAGGATTAAGATGGGAGTGCTACACCCCAGATATCTGCAAAACAGGAGATGACTTGTGATAACCCTTATGCAAAAAGATCTAGCAAAGGAAGACAACTTTTGTTCTGTATGATAAGGTTGATCTATATAAACTGAGCCAACCACACATAGGGGTCAGTCTTGGGGAATAGCTCACTGTGCAGGTAACCTATGAACTAACGACTGACCCAGAGCTCTGTTAAGTTTTATTCTTGTGCTGTGTAATAAATTGACTGTTGAACCAAATACCTACTCCTATCACTTCATTCAAAGAACACACTGGACTCAGACTACACATAGACTAAATTAAGAGTAAGGTAAAGCCAGAGTCCGACACTGATTACAGTAGATTTAGAATTGCCTGCTCCCAAAATACAAAAGAGAGAATATGTATGAAACAATTTAGTAGGAATGTTAAGGTAAAAGGAGGTGTGGATTAGCACAAACAAAAAGAATCTGACAGAGGACTGTCAGAAACAAAGAGAATGGAATCGGAATCGCTAAGACAGAAGGAGGTGTTGAGTAGAACAGAAGAATATGGCCAGATGAGAACAAAGAAATAATTAGAAATATCTGGGGTATGAATTGATTTCTGATCAAAACAACAGGATATTCTGACCTTGAGGATAAACATGGGAGCTCTACACCCCAGATAACTGCAGAGCAGGAAATTACTTGTGATAAATCTTATGCAAGAAATCTAGCAAAGGAAGTCAACTTTTGTTCTGTATGATAAGGTTGATCTATATAAACTGAGCCAACTGGACAGTAGAGGTCAGTCTTGGGGAATAGCTCACTGTGCAGGTGACCTATGAACTAACGACTGAACCAGAGCTCTGTTAAGCTTTATTCTTATGTAATAAACTGATTCTCCTATCACTTCATTTAATGAACACGCTGGACTCAGACGACACATAGACTAAATTAAGGGTAGGGTAAAGCCAGAGTCCGACAGATGGAAGCAGATTATGAATGGGGGGGTCACGGTTCTCAGTCAATACACACCGTGGGGCTGCACGGAGAACCATTGGTAAATTTAAGCATAGAACCCCACAGTGACAAGATGACTTTTTAGTAAATTCTGGGGCAGCCCGGTCTAGTATTTTACAACCACCCGAGGGTGTTAAGATAAAGGAGACCATGATGATTCGGGAGTAGGAGGAAGAGATTTTACGGTCCCTGTATTAAGGGATATAAGAATACAAATGGAAGAAAAGATAATAACAGAGGATATTTTACTAATTCCCCAAGCTGGAGTTTGTTTGTTAGGACGAGATTTACAGGACCAATTGGCTATCGGCACCAGACCACAGGAATCGGGTATCGGGGTTCAATTGTATGTATTAAGCAAGGAAGATCGAGAACTAATAAATCCTGGAGTATGGGCAGAAAGAGGCAATAGAGGAGTGTTAGATATTCCTCCCCTGCAAGTTACTCTAAAAGATCCTGAGCAAGTAATTAGACGAAAGCCGTATCCAATTCCGATGGCTGGCCGAAAGGGGCTGCAGCCAGTAATTGACCAGTTGGTGAAAGATGGTATACTCGAACCTTGTATGTCACCTTTTAATACCCCAATTTTATCTGTCCAAAAACCAGACGGTACCTATCGATTAGTGGAGGACTTGAGGGAGCTGAACAAAATTATTCTCACCCGTCACCCGGTTGTACCTAATCCCTATACAATAATAGGTAAAATCGATCCCCATAGTAAATTGTTTAGTGTGATTGACCTCAAAGATACTTTCTAGACCTGTCCATTAGCAACAGAGAGCAGAGACATGTTTGCCTTTGAATGGGAAAATCCTTTACTGGACGCAAGAATCAATACCGGTGGACTGTCCTTCCCCAGGGCTTTACAGAATCACCAAATTTATTCGGTCAGGTCTTAGAACAAATACTAGATGAGGCTCCTCGGAGAGAGAATTGTCAGTTGATACAATATGTTGATGATTTGTTAATTACGGGAAAAACGTATGAATTAGTTAAACAGTATACTGTTGAACTTTTGAAATTTCTGGAGAATAAGGGTCTCAGGGTGAGCGAATCCAAATTACAATTTGTTCAATCAGAAGTTAAATACATAGGTCATCTGGTAAGTCAGGGAACTAGGAAAATAGGTCCAGAGAGGATACGTGGTATTCTACAGATCCCACCTCCCAAGAATGCCCAAGAACTTAGGAAATTCCTTGGTTTAGTGGGATACTGTAGAATCTGGATTGAAAATTATTCTAGCCTGGTCAGATTTCTCTATGATAAACTCATGATTCTAGGGGGCGAAACTGTTGTCTGAACAGAGGAAAAGATTAAAGATTTTAACTTGGTGAAACAGCGCCTTATTAGTGCCCCAATGTTGGCTTTACCCAACCTAAATAAGCCATTTGGCCTATATGCCAATGCGAAAGGAGGTGTAGCCACTGGAGTACTAACACAAGAGAGGGCAGGCTATAGACAGCCAGTTGCTTTTCTGTCAAAAGTTTTAGACCCCGTTTGTCGTGGTTGGCCAGAATGTGTACAAGCCATCGCAGCCACTGCTATTTTAGTTGAGGAAGGACAAAAGATTACGTTTGGTGCCCCGATGATGGTTCACACCCCTCACACAGTCCGCAATATTCTCTTACAACGTGCCGGAAGGTGGCTCACAGACTCTAGAATTTTAAAGTATGAAGCGATCCTAATGGATAGGGATGATTTGACCCTGATTACGAATAAAGAACACAATCTAGCAGCTTTCTTTGGTTTCTCCAAATTCTGACAATACCATAAATGAGTTAGAGCATGTATGTTTAGAGGTAATAGATTTACAGACCAAAGTTAGAGAGGATTTAAGCGATGAGTCTTTACAGGAGGGTGAAAGGTGGTTTATTGATGGATCTTCCCGTTGCATTGATGGCACTCGCTATAGCGGGTATAGTGTAGTGGATGGGAAAGAAGGAGTGGTGATTGAAGCCGGTCACCTTCCCGGTCATTGGTCAGCACAATCTTGTGAATTGTATGCCCTCTGTAGAGCTCTCCAGGGTCTAGAGAACAAGGTGGGCATGATCTACACAGACTCAAAGTACGCTTTTGGTGTAGTGCACACCTTTGGGAAGATCTGGAAAGAGCGAGGAATGATAAATGGAAAAAGACAAAAGTTAATCCATGAAAACTTAATTGTCCAATCTCTAGATGCTCTTACATTACCTGAGGAAATAGCTGTAGTTCATGTACGAAGCCATCAAAGTGGTGACAGTCCTGAAGCACAGGGGAACAGACAGGCAGATGCAGCTGCCAAACAGGCTCCGCTTACGGAGAAAATAGGCATGCAGCTGTTACTGCTCACCCCTGGAGTATCCTATTCATTCTATTAAACCGGGTGATTGGGTATATGTAAAAGCATGGCAAGATTACCAACTAAAACCTGTCTGGGATGGCCCCTATTGTGTACTTTTGATTACAGACACTGCCATGCGAACGAAAGAAAAGGGATGGAGCCACATCCAACGAATTAAACGAACTGCTGAACCACAGACTAACGACATTGATAATCTACCCTCCACCTGGCGTGCAGTCCTTCATCCGACTGATCTGAAAGTTACACTACGTGGGGAAAAAGTGCTGTAATTTTGTTTTTACCATTTACTGTATTGTTTACTTGTTGGTTCCCAATTCTTGGGACATCACTAAATTACTCACAATGTATTAAGTCCTCCTGGAATAGGGGCAGCAGAGGTGACAATTATTTACCTTTAGAGTGTAGACAGGGCGCAGGTATAGAGTATAGTCATAGTGGGGTATGGGTTAATATAGGATCCCAACATGGACCAGGGGAACAGAATGGCTCTAGAGGAGTAGATTTGATTTGTATTTTGGCTTCTACAGGTATTAAAAAGAGGAGTTTTAAAGAGATAGCACAAAGAAGATGGTGGGACAATGACAGACAGAATGTTAGTCAGGATTGTACATGTAGCAGAGATAGAGTGAATACATATGCTAATGTTCACAGACAGGCTGCAACTCACAGGTTCAGTGATACTTATGCTAATGTTCGCAGACAAGCTGCAACTCACAGGTTAAGTGACAAGGAACATCCCTCCCCAACTTGGTCTCCTGTAAATCATCCTTTGGGTCACACAGACATTCGGAATGTTAAGAACCACCACTGTAAGGGGAGTTCCAGTTGTAAACGACCTATGTTGCTCCAGAACACCACAGCTGCTTGGCATTTAAATTGTTTAATCAGACTCCAGCCTTGGAGATCATCACCGAACAGACAGTGATGGCCCTAAATTTATGGGCTGAAGAAAGATGACAGATACGAGCCACAGTTCAACAAAACTGCCTGGCTGCTGAAGGCAGCGTTTGTGAAAGACTGGTTAATGACAATGCTCACAACGGTCAGGCGGTTAAAGACACTTCTTCAAGAGTTCGAAAATCTTCCCATACCCAGGTTCA
This sequence comes from Narcine bancroftii, assembly GCF_036971445.1. Lineage (NCBI taxonomy): Eukaryota > Metazoa > Chordata > Chondrichthyes > Torpediniformes > Narcinidae > Narcine > Narcine bancroftii. The sequence goes on along the minus strand of NC_091471.1, from coordinate 232,089,200 downwards.
GACTTGGCAACCTTGGTCCGCTGTGGGATGGACTAGACTTTTTATTGATAACTGGAGTCTGATACCCACAGCCCTTATAGCAGCTGGACTCGCTATTCTGGCCATTATGGTGCTCCCCTGCCTAAAGACTTGTGTGCAGTATTTAATTCATCGAACCCCTCGTCAGAACACTATAACCCAAAGGATGTATTTTTCCCTAATTCTGTCTGATGATGCTGAGACTGCAGTTCGTTTACTGACCAGCTGGGAAAAAGACCAAGTTTGCAAGTAATACATTCCAGTTGAGAAGTCATGAAGCGTGGCTAAAAGAAAAGTGAGGATTGTGAGAGATGAGTAACACTGATCTAAAAGAAAAGTGAGGATTGTGAGAGATGAGTAACACTGATCTAAAAATATGAAGGTGAGGAAACTAGTATTTTTTCTTTGGCTTGGCTTCGCGGACGAAGATTTATGGAGGGGGTAAAAAGTCCACGTCAGCTGCAGGCTCGTTTGTGGCTGACCAGTCCGATGCGGGACAGGCAGACACGATTGCAGCGGTTGCAAGGGAAAATTGGTTGGTTGGGGTTGGGTGTTGGGTTTTTCCTCCTTTGCCTTTTGTCAGTGAGGTGGGCTCTGCGGTCTTCTTCAAAGGAGGCTGCTGCCCGCCAAACTGTGAGGCGCCAAGATGCACGGTTTGAGGCGTTATCAGCCCACTGGCGGTGGTCAATGTGGCAGGCACCAAGAGATTTCTTTAGGCAGTCCTTGTACCTTTTCTTTGGTGCACCTCTGTCACGGTGGCCAGTGGAGAGCTCGCCATATAATACGATCTTGGGAAGGCGATGGTCCTCCATTCTGGAGACGTGACCCATCCAGCGCAGCTGGATCTTCAGCAGCGTGGACTCGATGCTGTCGACCTCTGCCATCTCGAGTACCTCGACGTTAGGGGTGTGAGCGCTCCAATGGATGTTGAGGATGGAGCGGAGACAACGCTGGTGGAAGCGTTCTAGGAGCCGTAGGTGGTGCCGGTAGAGGACCCATGATTCGGAGCCGAACAGGAGTGTGGGTATGACAACGGCTCTGTATACGAATAAAACCAGTATGAATAAGATAAGGATAGATAATAGATAATAGAATTTAGGAATTAAAGTTAGTCTGAATAAGATAAGGATCTTCTAGCCTTAGACAGAATTAGCAAGTTCTGCATGTAAGAAGTTAGTCAGCCCTGAGAGTCAGGAAGGTGTGAATAAGGACAATGACATGATGGGACACCGACAGGATACCCCCTGGTGCTCCAAGTTCACAGAAACAGCATGTAGGCAGACAGGATTGCCTAATGCCAAACTCATCCAGGAGGCAGAAGAATGTAAGGGGGAGGGTACTTCTATACTGAAATAAACTGTATAAAAGTTGGGTGAGCCCCAGTGTATGTGTGTATTCCCAGGGTAAGGGGAAGCACCCAACTTTGCATTGTTGTATAATAAATGTTCTTTGTTCTCAATTTTTGTCTCGAGCAATTTCTGTGAAGGTACTTCTGTTTCTAACACCTCCCCTTACATTTGTCTTACGTTTGTCCTTCTTGGATTGGTTCGGCACTTTTCCCTATTCGTCTGACTCTTGACTGACTCCAACTTTCTTATCCCATGCTCACACCTCCTTTCCCCACCCCCCTATGAAACAAGCTCTTTGTGTGTACGCATATTTTTATGTCTGCTTAAATTCCTCTGTTATCTTGTTTACTCTGTTCTGCTGTTTTTCATGCACCATTTTACACAAAGAACATTTTAGCTTTTTTCTTGCTTTTTCTTTCTACCTTCTATAACTGTTTCAGAACTCCTAACATTAAAATAATAACTGCTTCTAAACTCCTACAATCCACCCCTTAAAAAGAGCTACGCTTTCAAACCTGTCTAAATAATAGAGGTTTCTTTTTCCCGTAGTTTCAGAAGGTTCTCTGCCGCCTCCGCATAATCCTGTTGTTGCAGAACCATAATGGAACTGATTTGACGAATGGCTCATCTAACCAAACACTGGAGGCAAGGAAGGATGCAAGGGATCAGTATTAAGGCAAGAAGTATAAAGGCAGAAAAGATAAGTGCTGAATGTATCCATGACCAGGAGCCACTAAATCATGTAGACAACCATGAGCCAACGGCGGGGTGCCATGTTTGCACAGGCACATGGGAGAGTTTCCATATACCTGAAGAGATACGAATCAAAGCCAGGGGGTAAACATTTAAACCAGGAGAGACCTGTCTCAGCACACAAGCGGGTGAGCTGAAGTTTACTCCCATGGATGCCTCCTTTGCGACCTCATCTGCCTGTCTGTTACCTTGGTCTTCGGGGCTTTCCCCTACCTGATGTCCCCGGACATGGACCACGGCCACCTCCTTAAGCAGCAGTAAAGCATCCAAATATTTGATTATTAAATTTTCATGGACTAATTTTTGGCCCTTTCCTGTAATCAACCCCTGTTCCTTCAAAATTTTTCCAAAGGTGTGTACAACTCCAAAAGCCTATTTAGAATCTGTGTAAATTGTTCCTACTTTCCCCTGTAGCCCCTGGAGGGCTCAACACAGCGCATATAAGTCGCATGTCTGAGCCGACCAAAGACCGGGGAGGCGACCAGCTTCGATAACAGAACCATCTTTTCCATCCACTATGCCATATCCACTGTAACGGGTTCCTTCGATACAACGAGAAGAACCATCTATAAACCATCTCTCTCCCTCATATAGAGGCTCATCCCCTAGATCGCTCCGGATCTTAGTCTGCAAATCTATTATATCCAAGCACTCATGTTCCAGCTGATCATAGCTTGTCTCACTTGACGGAGATACTAAGAATGCAGCTGGGTTCTGGTCCCGATTAGTAACCAGCGTCAAGTCATCTCAGTCCATCAAAATTGCCTCATATTTTAGAACTCACAAATCAGTCAACCATCTACCCGCACGCTGTAGCAGAATAGTTCTAACTGTGTGCGGGGTATGGACAGTCATGGGTACGCCAAAGGTAATCTTTCAACCCTCTTGTACCAGGACAGCGGTGGCAGCAAGAGCCTGGACACACTTGGCCATCCACGGCAAACTGGGTCCAATACTTTGGACAAAAACACCACTGGTTGCCAGAGCCCCATTCGCTCCTGGGTCAATACACCTGTAGCTGCCCCAACCTTTTCATTAGTAAATAAGTCAAATGGTCTATTCAAATCAGGTAATGCCAACACTGGAGCCTTGGCGAGACAACTCTTTATCCTCTTAAATCCCTCCATTTCTTCCTCTGTCCAGACAACAAGAGAATTATCTAGGCCAGCTAACTTATCATACAAAAATTTTACCAAACTAGAATAATTTTCTATCCAAATTCGGCAATATCCCACCAGACCAAGGAACTTCCTGAGCTCTCGGGCATCCTTGGGAGGTGGGACCTGCAAAATACCACGTATTCTCTCCGGGCTTATTTGCCGACACCCCTGACTAATTAGATGGCCCAGGTATTTTACCTCTTGCTGCACAAATTGCAATTTCGCCTCACTTACTCTTAGCCTCTTTTCTCCCAGAAAGTTTAACATATCCATCGTATATTGTTTGACAGCCTCCTGTTCTTTCCCAGAATTACCTTATTTAACTCTTGTAGGTCCTGTACCAGCCGATAAGTACCGTCTGGTTTTTGAACTGGCAGTATTGGGGTGTTAAAGGGGGACATACAGGGTTCAAGTAACCCATCCAATAATAATTGATCAATTACAGGTTGCAGTCCCTTCCTTCCCTCCATTGGGATTGGATATTGCTTTCGTCTGACAAAATGATTGGGGTCTTTTAGCGTGACCCGAAGTGGGGGAACATCCAACCCCCCTCTATTTCCCTTCTTGGCCCACACCTTGGGGTCGATCAACTTGCAATCTTCTTGTGTCAATGTGTAGAACTGGACCCCAATTCCCTTTCCTTGAGGACGGGTCCCGATACCCAATAAATCCTGCAAATCCTGTCCCAGCAGGCAGACTCCTGCCTGGGGAACCAGTAGAATGTCTCCCCTTATTACTTTTCTCCCCATGTGAATCCTGAGGCCCCTTACTTCTGGAACTTCAAAATTAGATCCCCCGACTCCCGAAATGACTACTTTTCCATTAGGCACCGTTCCTTTGGGTTTGGTTCGAATACTAGAATGAGCTGCTCCTGAGCCTACCATAAAGATCATGTCCTCTTCGTGGGGTCCTATGCTTAAGTTTACCAATGGTTCTCCATGCAGCCCCACGGCACTCCTTACGGGAGAACCCTGACTTCCCTAATCTTCCTCCTCCATCAGGGCATAGGACCGTGTGTCCCTAGCCCTCTGAGGGCATTCCCTCTTGAAGTGTCCCTCTCTTTTACAATAGTAACAAACCTTGGGCCCTGTCTGCCATCTTTTGTTGGGACCACCTCTTGGGGCCCCTGCTCATGGTCGGGGACCCTGTGGTTCGTCCCATCCTTCAAATCCTGGCCCTCCTCTTTCTCTCATTCCCATCCATCCGCCCGGACCATTGGTCCGGCGTCTTTGACTTCCCTGCTGTCCATCTACGACTTCCTTTACCACCTGCATTAATATCTTCGCCTTTCCTTTCTGTTTATCCTCACTTCTCTCAACGTAAGCTCTCTGGGCTATTTGTAGAAGTTGTGATAATCCCTGTTCATGCCAATTTTTAGTCTTTTGGAGTTTCTTTCTTATGTCTGGGGCTGAATTTGTAACAAATCCTGTCAAAACTAACTGTTCCCCAGCCGGCGATTCTATATCTAACCCCCCATATTGTTGTATCGCCGCCCGCAATCAAGTCAAGAAAGGTGAAGGAGTCTCCTCTGGGCCCTGAGGGACTTCAAATGCCCTTTTAAAATTTTGCCCCTTGGGTACCGACTCTCTCATTCCCTTTATTAAATTAACCCTATATTCTTCCATTCGAGTTCGGCCTTCAGCAGTTCCTTTATCCCAATTTGGATTCACCAAGGGAAACTTATCTTCTCCCGCCACAGCTTCTGGACCTCCTTGGTGTTCCCGATCCCATACTCTAATTCCCGCTTGTCTAATCATTCCCCTCTCATCTAGAGTAAACAAAAAAATGGACATTAGTTCGTCCCAGGTGAAAATATTTGGTCCCAAAAACTGATCTAATTGCTCTGCACAGGCTTGGGGGTCCTCTATCAAAGACTTCATTTCTCATTTAAAATTCCTCACTTCCGTACTAGTTAGCGGAACATTAACAAATCCCATCGCACCTCCTGGACCCCCCAAAGGTTCGCCTGGGACGGGTCCGGTCCCCAGGCTTCTGGTGAAGCGGGGTCTCCCTTACGTTGTCTAGGACCCAAATCAAATTCCCCGGCTTCTTCCCCACGGAGGGTTTCACACTGCTCTTCCGATAATCCCGTACAGCCTGGGTTATATGCCTGGGGGGTAAGAGGCGGCAGAGGACCCTTAGCTTGTAACCTACTCATCGTATTTTCTCGTTCATTTTCATTAAAGAGTCGTGGAGGGGTTGGAGTGGAAGACATAGGGAGGGGAGGATAAAGCGGGCAGAGAGAAGAGGGCAAGGGAGGAGCCGGCTCAGGATATGGTGGAGGTAATGCCTGCAAGGGGTCCCAATTTTCAGGGAGAGGAGCCAAGGGCTCCTGTTCCTTAGGTTTTGCCGGATCCCTTGTAGTCATCACCATTTGGTTCGATTCTACAAATAACCAACAGGCAGCATAATCCCTGCTCTCGGAGTCATCAGGTCTATTTTCATAAAGCCACATATTCAGTGCCTGACATACCCAATCCTCATCCGAACCGTATTTTGGCCAAAATACTGAAGACCCCTTAATTGGATTCTCAGGCCACTCATGGCAACAGTACTGGATCATTTTCTTTTTAACTTTCCCGCGGGTCTTTCCCACACCCCAATTCATCAATTGCCTCCCCAGTGGGCTTCCCGGGGGAATTCTATCAATCGGTCCTATTCTCAGACCTTTCTTTGTGCTCCCTCCCACACCCATGGTGGATAAATCAGTCTTACCCGGCTGTCGAGCCTTCTCAGCATGTCACTCGCACGGCTGTCCCGTCCTTTGTTCTCAACGTCTCTTCTCGGATATCACTCACTACGTCCACTGGCCAGACACTCGATGACCAGGAGTCCGGCTAAATCAGACGGGGTGCACCAACCCCCTTTCAGACAAGCACCAGTCAGTGGAGGGAGTGTGATCCTGGACGAGTCCCCAAGTTGTGAGAAGTGCCTTCGCATTCACAAAATATGCTCGAGGCAAAGTTGAGAACAAAGAACATTTATTTATATTTACAACTTCACCTCCCCTTAAATTTGTCTTACGTTTGTCCTTCTTGGATTGGTTTGGCACTTTTCCCTATTCGTCTGACTCTTGACTGACTCCAACTTTCTCTTATCCTGTGCTCACACCTCCTTTCCCCACCCCCCATGAAATAAGCTCTTTGTGTGTACGTGCATATTTCTATGTCTGCTTAAATTCCTCTGTTATCTTGTTTACTCTGTTCTGCTGTTTTTCATGCACCATTTTACACCAAGAACATTTTAGCTTTTTTTTTGCTTTTTCTTTCTACCTTCTATAACTGTTTCAGAACTCCTAACATTAAAATAATAACTGTTTCTAAACTCCTACAATTAAAATAATAACTGTTTCTAAACTCCTACATCCTTACCAGGTATGGCACATCTGCTCTCCTTAAATTCCACTGTTTGAATACATGCTTCTGGTAAAACCTCCTTTTCTCATTTATTTTTCAAGACTGGACAGTTTGCAATCACATGACCAGGTTTCTACAAAAATGACATACAAATGCAGAAGTTCTGTCCTTTCCTACCTTTCCTTCATCTTTTTTCTTAACACTTTCTCCAGACTTTATTCCAGGCCAACTATCCTGCTCCATACTAACCTTATGAACAGATTTATTAAGCTGTTCCACATTAGCTCTCAGAAAATGGCTATTATTCTGGATTGTACTTTTGTGAATCAGAGCAAATTTATCTGCTAATCTGTTGCCACGTCCCCACGACTCTCTCATCCAGGTATAATTTAATCTCCTTTGGGACACACCTTTTAATTTCCTCAATTAACCAATTCTCTCAATCCATCAAAATCATTATTTATTCCTTTTGAGGCACACCAATGGTCAAAACACACAGGTTTCTTCAGAGCAAAATCCATATAAGATTGATTCGATGTTTTCACCAAACTCCTATATTTTTGTCTATATGCTTCTGGAACTAACTCATAAGCTTTCAATACTGCTTGTTTAACAGTCTCATAATTTACCACTTACTCTGCAGTCAAACTAGAGGATGCAACTTGTGCTTTTCCTTTCAATACACCATAAGAGGCCACTTCTCTTTTGGCCACCTTGAGCTCTCAGCAACCTTTTCAAAAAGCTGAAAATATGCATCTATATCTCCCTCATCAAAAGGAGGCACTAGATTTACCTCTCCCAGGAGTTACAACCTCAGCTCTCTTACCTTTATCTATCTCCATTCTTAACTTCTCTAATTGAAACTGTTTGTCCCTTTCAGCTTCCTCCAACATATATTTCCTCCATCTTTAAGCTTCCTCCAACATATATTTCCTCCATCTTTCAGCTTCCTCTAACATATATTTCCTCCGTCTTTAAGCTTCCTCCAACATATATTTCCTCCATCTTTCAGCTTCCTCTAACATATATTTCCTCCGTCTTTCAGCTTCCTCTAACATATATTTCCTCTGTCTTTCAGCTTCCTCCAACATATATTTCCTCCATCTTTCAGCTTCCTCTAACATATATTTCCTCCATCTTTCAGCTTCCTCTAACATATATTTCCTCCGTCTTTCAGCTTCCTCCAACATATATTTCCTCCATCTTTCAGCTTCCTCCAACATATATTTCCTCCGTCTTTCAGCTTCCTCTAACATATATTTCCTCCGTCTTTCAGCTTCCTCCAACATATATTTCCTCCATCTTTCAGCTTCCTCTAACATATATTTCCTCCGTCTTTCAGCTTCCTCCAACATATATTTCCTCCGTCTTTCAGCTTCCTCCAACATATATTTCCTCCGTCTTTCAGCTTCCTCCAACATATATTTCCTCCGTCTTTCAGCTTCCTCCAACATATATTTCCTCCGTCTTTCAGCTTCCTCCAACATATATTTCCTCCGTCTTTCAGCTTCCTCCAACATATATTTCCTCCGTCTTTCAGCTTCCTCCAACATATATTTCCTCTGTCTTTCAGCTTCCTCCAACATATATTTCCTCCGACTTTCAGCTTCCTCCAACATATATTTCCTCCGTCTTTCAGCTTCCTCCAACATATATTTCCTCCGTCTTTCAGCTTCCTCCAACATATATTTCCTCCGTCTTTCAGCTTCCTCCAACATATATTTCCTCCGTCTTTCAGCTTCCTCCAACATATATTTCTTCCGTCTTTCAGCTTCCTCCAACATATATTTCCTCCGACTTTCAGCTTCCTCCAACATATATTTCCTCCGTCTTTCAGCTTCCTCCAACATATATTTCCTCCATCTTTCAGCTTCCTCCAACATATATTTCCTCCGTCTTTCAGCTTCCTCCAACATATATTTCCTCCGTCTTTCAGCTTCCTCTAACATATATTTCCTCCGTCTTTCAGCTTCCTCCAACATATATTTCCTCCGTCTTTCAGCTTCCTCCAACATATATTTCCATTTTCTCTCAGCCTCTGCTCTTTGCTTTTCAGCTTCATATTGTTGTCTCTGCAACTCTAAATAACATTTCTCTCTTTCTTCTTCCACCCTCAATTTCTCCAATTCCAATTCAAAAGATTTATTCTCTGGAAAATTTTCTAAGTCTTCCTCAACAAATTTTCCTTCACTTATATAATATTTCACTATAATCCTCTGAATTTGTACTTTTCTCATCCAATGTTTAACTTCAGCAATATTCAGTGCCTTAGAAACAGCCATCAGTTCCTCTTTTCTCATGCTCTGCAGGTGATGGTTGTAACAAAAATGTATCCACATCTATTGCAGCTGTTTTTCCAGGCACCAGCTTTAAGTTAGCTTGCAAAATTAGCTTACAAAAATTGCAGACACAATAGCTTGCAAAAAAAAACAATTAACTAATAAATCAATGTTCAAATCCTAAAAGACGATCCCCCATAAAATGTTACGGAGTCCAGAGGACCCCAAAAACCAGCAGGAATAGATATGCACCACAACACAGGGTTAATTTAATTATAATTAAACAAGAAAACAGAATTAAACTTTAACTTATTACTTAACCTACTTAAGTACTTAATTTCCCCCCCCCCCACTAATTCTAAGCACAGGTGTGTATAATGTATATTTACGATTAGAAAAGTTCTTTGGATCACAGTCCAATCTCATTGGTTGCAGGCAATTCTTGTACTGTGCACAGAAGTTAGCCTTAACAAAGTTCACCAGGCTTTGATGCTTAACAGGCAAATGGTTATCACTCAGGAAGGTTCTTGCTGGTCTTCAGAGAGAGATTCCTTTTCCAGGACATCCACAACTGATTCCTTCTCAATTAGTCTAGCGCTTTTTTTTTAAATTTTTTATTTTTCACACCATATATCACATTAACCATGATACACACTTTTTCCTTTTCACACATATACAGTGCCATTTTCTCCCCCCCCCCTCCTCCCATCGCACCCTCCCTACCTCCCCCCTCCCGTCCATTTAAGGTACAAAATCTAGGATACATTAAACCAGTCAGACAATGTTGTCATTCAATAAAAATACACCAGAAATTCCACTGAGTCCATTCTTTTCATTTCCTTTTCCTTCCGTTAACTTAGGTAGTGATTGTCCCCGGTAGGTTTTCGCTATTGTGTTTCATGTAAGGCTCCCATATTTGTTCAAATATTTCAATATTATTTCTTAAACTATATGTTATTTTTTCTAATGGAATACATTTATTCATTTCTATATACCATTGTTGTATTTTCAAATTATCTTCCAATTTCCAGGTTGACATAATACATTTTTTTGCTACGGCTAGAGCTATCTTAACAAATCTTTTTTGTGCATCCTCCAAATCAATTCCAAATTCTTTGTTTTTTATGTTACTTAGGAGGAAGATCTCTGGATTCTTTGGTATATTGTTTTCTGTTATTTTATTTAATATCTGATTTAGATCTTCCCAAAATTTTTCTACTTTCTCACATGTCCAGATTCAATTAGTCTAGCTGACGAAACTTACCCCCTTCCAGATGATCCTCTTTCTTTCAGGTCACATTTCAGACTGCCAGCCTCCTTTGACCAGGCAGCCTTCCAAAGTTTGCCAGCTTGTCCCTCTAGGACTGATTTCTGTGTCTCCTTCTCTCTCTCTGTTTCACATCCTCTCTCTCTGAGAGCAAAACTGCTCTCTCTCTCTCTGCAAAGATCACATACTCTACCAGGCAAGCTGCTGTCGATACTTTGTTGCTTTCTGCAAAATGCATTCTGCAAAAGTCCTGCAAATATTCTGTGTTTTAAAATGTGTGTGTACAAGCTACTCTAACAATTCCTCCCAAACCACCTCTAAATATTCTGTCACACAAGGGGACTACATTTGCCATTCTGCAATCCTCCGGGACCTCCCCTGCGGCCAAAGAGGACTCAAAGATCATTGCTACTACCCCAGCGATCTCTCCCCTGCCTTCCCACAGCAGCCTAGGGTATAATCGCGTCCGGCCCCGGTATCATCTGGAAATCTGGCCACAAAGCCATCATTTTTTAAAACTTTATTTAAGATTTTCAAAATACATAAAAATAATATCAACATAATCTAAAACTTAAACCCATCCTCAGCACGCCTCGCAAGGGGAGCAGAAAAGATATAAGTACCAAATACAGAAATAAACTATATAGTATCTTAAGATATTTCCAACCCCATACATTTCAAATAAGGTGACCACATTTGAACAAAAAATGTATAATTATCATACAAATTAAATGTTATCTTTTCCATACAAATTCAAGATCTCAACTCATTCTGCCAACGTACTATATCTACTTCAACATCATCTTTCCAAGTAATCGCTATACACTTCCGCGCTACAGCCAATGCTAGATGAACAAAAGCTATCTGAAACTTATCCAACCCCAAACCAGTCAACAAAACAGTGTAACCCAATAAAATAATTTCTGGATCTAATGGCAATTTGATCTTAAATAATTTTTCCAAAAATACTCTAATTTTTTCCCAAAATGGTTGGACCTTATCACAAAGCCAAACAGAATGCAAAAATTTTCCACCATGTTGTCCACATCTAAAACATAAATCTGAATTACTAAATACATATTTTTTTCAATTTCTCAGGGGTCAAATACAACTGATGCAAAAAATTAAAATTAACCATACTATATCTTACATTAAGTAATTTAGTCACCCCATCTTGGCACATAGTTTTCCAGTCTTCCTGAGGTATTTTTCTTTGGCTTGGCTTCGCGGACGAAGATTTATGGAGGGGGTAAAAGTCCACGTCAGCTGCAGGCTCGTTTGTGGCTGACAAGTCCGATGCGGGACAGGCAGACACGGTTGCAGCGGCTGCAGGGGAAAATTGGTTGGTTGGGGTTGGGTGTTGGGTTTTTCCTCCTTTGCCTTTTGTCAGTGAGGTGGGCTCTGCGGTCTTCTTCAAAGGAGGTTGCTGCCCGCCAAACTGTGAGGCGCCAAGATGCACGGTTTGAGGCGATATCAGCCCACTGGCGGTGGTCAATGTGGCAGGCACCAAGAGATTTCTTTAGGCAGTCCTTGTACCTTTTCTTTGGTGCACCTCTGTCACGGTGGCCAGTGGAGAGCTCGCCATATAACACGATCTTGGGAAGGCGATGGTCCTCCATTCTGGAGACGTGACCCATCCAGCGCAGCTGGATCTTCAGCAGCGTGGACTCGATGCTGTCGACCTCTGCCATCTCGAGTACTTCGACGTTAGGGATGAAAGCGCTCCAATGGATGTTGAGGATGGAGCGGAGACAACGCTGGTGGAAGCGTTCTAGGAGCCGTAGGTGGTGCCGGTAGAGGACCCATGATTCGGAGCCGAACAGGAGTGTGGGTATGACAACGGCTCTGTATACGCTTATCTTTGTGAGGTTTTTCAGTTGGTTGTTTTTCCAGACTCTTTTATGTAGTCTTCCAAAGGCGCTATTTGCCTTGGCGAGTCTGTTGTCTATCTCATTGTCGATCCTTGCATCTGATGAAATGGTGCAGCCGAGATAGGTAAACTGGTTGACCGTTTTGAGTTTTGTGTGCCCGATGGAGATGTGGGGGGGCTGGTAGTCATGGTGGGGAGCTGGCTGATGGAGGACCTCAGTTTTCTTCAGGCTGACTTCCAGGCCAAACATTTTGGCAGTTTCCGCAAAGCAGGACGTCAAGCGCTGAAGAGCTGGCTCTGAATGGGCAACTAAAGCGGCATCGTCTGCAAAGAGTAGTTCACGGACAAGTTTCTCTTGTGTCTTGGTGTGAGCTTGCAGGCGCCTCAGATTGAAGAGACTGCCATCCGTGCGGTACCGGTTGTAAACAGCGTCTTCATTGTTGGGGTCTTTCATGGCTTGGTTCAGCATCATGCTGAAGAAGATTGAAAAGAGGGTTGGTGCAAGAACACAGCCTTGCTTCACGCCATTGTTAATGGAGAAGGGTTCAGAGAGCTCATTGCTGTATCTGACCCGACCTTGTTGGTTTTCGTGCAGTTGGATAATCATGTTGAGGAACTTTGGGGGACATCATAAGATAAATCGCCTTCCCATTTATTGCTGGATTTATTTAAATTTGGTTTATCCATACTATCCTGCAATAAAGCATACATATCAGAAATAAAACCATTTTTTAACAAATGTGAAATCAAAAATTCAAATTTTGTTAATTTAGGTATTTTCATTTCTCTTCCAAAATTATCCCTTACTAATGCTCTAACCTGATAATACACAAATAAAGAATTCACTGATATTCCAAATTTATCTCTGTTGATTAAAAGAAAGAAATCACCCTTCTTCAAAACAATTCTTTATCACCTTTATACCTTCAAGTTCCCATTCCTTTAAATACCTATTATTCAACGAAAAAGGAATGTCTATTTTGATATAAAGGAGTTTGAATTGATATCTTACCTTTCGTACCTATAGTAGAATTCCTTTTAGCCCAAATTCCTAATAAATGTTTTAAAACCAGCACATTATATCCCTGTAGTAAACCAGAATTCCACTTAAATATAAACTGATAAACCTGAAACCCAGAAATACTGGCCAATTCCACTTTGGCCCAACTGGGGGGCTGTGTAACATCCGACATCCTATTGATAAATTTTGATTGTGCGGCTTCATAATAGTTTTGAAAATGAGGCAATTGTAGTCTGCCTAAAGCATCCTTCCACGTCAATTTTTGCAATGCTATTCTCGCTAATTCCCCCTTCCATAAAAATTTCCCTACTGCCGTATTCAAATCTTGGAAAAATAATTTTGGAAGTGAACAAGGAATCGATTGAAAAAGATATTGAATATGGGGAAAAGTATTTACCCAACCTATTAATGATAACGGTAAATCTTTCCATTTAATCAAATCTGCTTTAATCTTTCTCATTAATGGACCTGTGGGGGTGTGAGCAATGGAAGAAACAGCCACACGTTGAGATTCGTTAACGACTGTTTTTACTCAAATTCAGGACGTCCCTTTAAGGGCAGCAGGAGCTCAGTCACCTGGTGTATTGTGACGTCATAATCGCTGCTCAGGGTGTGCTCTGGAAGGGATGCTGGAGTCAGAGAGAACCCTTTGATGACACCATTTCCCCATGGCTGCCCTGCCATGTGGCGATACAAGCGGGGCCGTTTCGCCATGAGGATGTGACCTGCCACACAACCCCTCCTCACCACCCCCCCCCCACCCAGAACCAGCCACTCGTCCTGTCGCTTTGGCGGCCAGCCTCGTCTGCACTGGCTGTGATAAGTCCAGATGGGCCGCCTTCAGGCGGTCCACCGTAAAAAGTTCCTCTCTCCCCCCCCAACGTTCAGGGTGAAGGTTCCGCCGGACCAATGCAAGACTTTGTATGGGCCCTCATACAGTCGCTGTAGCGATGCACCTTGTGGTCCCCTCCGCACAAAAAAGAACTGGGCTAAGTCAAGCTCTTTGGAGAGATGAAATGGCCGGGTGCCATGGCGTGCCAGGGGTTGGGGGTCTAGGGAGGCCAGTCGTCTGCATAGGTCCACCAGCAGGTTTTTATCGGTGGCCGTGGTGTCAGGGTCTGGGTCGAAAAACTCACACAGCAGGGAAAGCTGTGCGCCATAGACCATCTCCGCTGCTGAAGCCTGCAGGTCCTCCTTGGGTGCCGTCCTAATCCCAAGGAGGACCCAGGGTAGTTCATCCGCCCAGTCTGGTCCAGAGAGCCTGGCCATGCGATGCCTTCAGGTGCCTGTGGAATCTCTCCACCAACCCGTTGGACTGCGGGTGGTATGCTGTGGTGTGGTGGAGCTTGACTCCCAGGAACTTCGCCATCTGAGTCCATAGGGCAGACATGAACTGTGCCCCTCTGTTGCTAGTGATGTGCGCTGGGACTCTGAAATGGGTGATCCATTGGCTGACCAGAGTCCTGGCGCATATTCCAGCGGAGGCCTCCTTAATCAGGACGTCCTCTGGCCACCTTGTGGCTTGATCCACCACCGAGAGGAGGAAACGAGCCTGCTTGGACACCAGCAGGGGTGCAACGACATCAACAGGGATATGTTGGGGGGAGTCACGTGATGGAGTAGTGGCCGGACGGTGAACTCCAGCCCTCTCCAGAAAAGTCGGAAAAAACAAAGGAAAACAAAAAGGCACAGAAATAAAAATTAAAGTAAAGTGAGTATAAAGGTGGAAAGAAGATGGCGACGAAAAAAGAAAAATCGAAACCAACGGTAAGAAGAGAGGAAGAGAAGACAACGGAAGAAGAAGGAGAAGGCCTTACCTGCTCGAAGAGGCCCGCGGTGGAGAGAGAAACCCGTTCCCTCAGGTCGGTAGAAAGTGGACTACAAAAATGGCTCGCTGAGCCGAGTAAAAGTGCACAACCGCGCATGAAAAAAAACACACCGACGGGAGGGGCGACCAGCTGGGGAGTCGATCTCCACAGCCGGCAACGACAGCTGCAGAACACCTGCAGCAAGAAGAGACTACAGAAGACAATGAAAACAAGAAAGAAGAATAGAAAAGGACAACAAAGAAACAACAGATGGCCAACCCAGAGGAAGAAGAAGAGGAAGAGGAAGAGTACAGTGAAATAGAAGAAGAAGGGGAAGGCAAGATAAAGGATATACTTTCTCTTATTAAAGAATACATGGAGTCATGTAAAGAATGGCAAGCGCAAGAATTTAATGATTTAAGAAGAAGAATAAACAATACAGAAGAGAAAATGAATAAAATAGATATGACCTTATCAGAAATGGGAAAAAGAATGGACAAGGTGGAAGAACGAGAAGCAGCAGTAGAAATGGAGGTAGAGGACTTAAAAAAGAAATTAGAGGAATCTAATAAAAAAGTTAAAGAGACACAAGAGCTGTTAGCTCAGAAAATAGATATAATGGAAAATTATAACAGAAGAAATAACATAAAGAGAGTGGGCCTTAAGGAAGAAGAAGAAGGCAAGAATATGAGAGAGTTTATAAAAGATTGGATCCCTAGGATCCTAGGATGTCCAGAACTACAGCAAGAAATGGAAATAGAAAGTGCACATAGAGCATTGGCCTTTAAACCACAACCACAACAAAAGCCAAGATCTATTTTAGTAAAATTCCTAAGATATACTACAAGAGAAAAGGTACTGGAGAAGACAATGGAAAAAGTAAGAGAGGACAACAAGCCACTGGAGTACAAAGGGCGAAAAATCTTCATTTATTCTGATATAAGTTTTAAACTCCTGAAGAAGAGAAAGGAGTTCAATACAGCAAAGGCGATTTTATGGAAGAAAGGGTATAAATTTATACTAAAGCATCCAGCGGTATTGAAAATATTTATTCCAGGACAGCAAAACAGACTATTCTCAGATCCAGAGGAAGCACGAAAATTTGCAGAACAATTACAAAATAGACTGAGAGATGAAGACGTGTAACGAGAGTACAAAAGACTGCGAACTAAAAAGACACATAAGTTTTGAACTGCTGAAGAAGAGGAAGGAGTTCTATACAGCGAAAACTGTATTTATGGAAAAAAACTATTCTCAGATCCAGAGGAAGCAAGGAAATTTGCAGAACAACTACAAAACAAACAGAGAGATGAAGACATGTAATAAGAGTAAATATGACCACGATTTATATGTATGTGGGTAAAGAGGTATATGTGTGTATATGTATAGTGTGCATACATGAATGTATCCGTATTTAGAGGAAAATATAGAGAGTATAGACAAGAATTAATAAGGGAAGGAAATGGAATAGAGGGAATAAGGAGGGAATTAAAAGAGTGACCTTTGTTACATATGAAAAGTGAAATCTTTTCTGGGGGGGCTGGGTGGGGAGGAGTTACGGTCACTGCAAAATCAGCTGACGCTTGCGAGTGAATTCGCAAATCCAAATGGAGAGGGGAGATGTGGTTGTCCGACAAGGGATAAAGGACAACTCAGGAGGGGAAGGGGAGATTGGGGCTAAAGAAGTTTTAAATAGGAGAATAAGGAAAATGTTTGATGTTTTAGGAATGTTGTCTTATAAAGGGTTCAAAACAAGAAAACAGAAATGGATAAGAAGGAAAGGTAATGATGGAGAAACAGAAAGGGAAGATAAATAAAGAATAAAATGGCTACGTTGAACTATATGACTTTAAATATTAATGGAATACATAACCAAATTAAAAGGAAGAAACTGCTAAATTTACTGAAAAAAGAAAAAATTGATATAGCATTTGTGCAAGAAACACATTTAACTGAATTGGAGCACAAGAAATTAAAGAGAGATTGGGTAGGACACGTAACAGCAGCATCGTATAATTCAAAAGCAAGAGGAGTAGCTATATTAATTAGTAAAAATGTGCCATTTAAAATAGAAGAGAAAATAATAGGTCCAGCAGGGAGATATGTAATGATAAAATGTCAGATATATTCGGAGTTTTGGAATCTACTCAATGTAGATTCACCTAACGAAGAAGATCAAAAGTTTATGCAAGATATCTTTTTGAAGATAGCAGATACACAAGGGAACATATTAATAGGAGGGGATTTCAACCTGAATTTGGATTCAAATATGGACAAAACTGGGAAAAAAATTAACAGAAAGAACAAAGTAACCAAATTTATAATTAAATCGATGGAAGAAATGCAACTTTTGGATATATGAAGGAAACAACACCCAAAGGAAAAGGAATATTCATATTACTTGGCTAGACATAAAACATACTCAAGAATAGACCTATTTTTGTTATCAGCTCGTATGCAAGATAGAGTAAGAAAATCAGAATATAAAACTATCGGACCATTCACCCTTAATATTGACAGTAAAGTTAGAGGACATCCCTCCAAGAATGTATAGATGGAGATTAAACCCCATGTTACTTAAAAGGCAGGATTTTAGAGAATTTATTGAAAGACAAATAAAAATGTATTTTGAAATAAATACGAAATCAGTGAAAGATAAGTTTATACTATGGGATGCAATGAAAGCATTTATTAGAGGGCAAATAATAAGTTATGTAACCAAGATGAAAAAGGACTATAATCAGGAAACAGAGCAGTTGGAAAGGGAAATAGTAAATATAGAAAAAGAATTAACAATGAAGGAAGATACAACTAAAAGAAGAGAATTGGTGGATAAAAAAATAAAAAATGAAACATATAAGGTGGAGAAGAATATAATGAAGACAAAACAGAAATATTATGAACTAGGTGAAAAAACGCACAAAATCCTAGCATGGCAGCTTAAGACAGAACAAGCTAAGAAAATGGTATAACATCCTTGTATAAAAAAAGACAAATAAATTACATATAATCCAAAAGAAATTAAGGAAAACTTTAGAGAATTCTATGAACAATTATACCGAACTGAAAACGAAGGGAAAGAAGGGAAAATAGATGAATTTCTAACTAAAATTGAACTACCAAAACTTCAAATAGAGGAACAAAATAAATTAACAGAGCCATTTGGAATAGTAGAAATACAAGAGATAATAAAAAAATTACAAATTAATAAGACACCAGGAGAGGATGGATTCCCAATAGAATTCTATAAAACATTTAAAGACTTATTAATTCCGCCCCTCCTGGAAGTAATCAACCAGATTGATAAAATACAAAGCTTACCAGATTCATGTAAAACAGCAATAATTACAGTAATACTAAAGCAAGGGAAAGATCCACTCACACCAGCGTCATAGAGACCAATATCTTTACTTAACACAGATTATAAGATAATAGCTAAACTATTAGCAAACAGATTAGCAGAGTATGTACCAAAAATGGTAAATCTAGACCAAACTGGATTTATCAAAAAAAGACGCACAACAGACAATATTTGTAAATTTATTAACTTAATTCATGCAGTAGAAGGGAATAAAGCACCAACAGTAGCAGTTGCTTTAGACGCAGAGAAGGCCTTTGACAGAGTAGAATGGAATTATTTGTTCAAAGTATTGCAAAAATTCAGTTTACCGGAGAAGTATATTAATTGGATTAAAGCATTATATAAGGGACCATTAGCGAAAGTGACAGTAAATGGACATGTATCAAAGCAATTTAACTTAAGCAGGTCAACACGGCAGGGATGCCCACTATCACCTTTATTGTTTGCGTTAGCTATAGAACCACTAGCAGAATTGATAAGAACAGAAAATAATATAAAAGGGATAAAAATAAAAGACAAGGAATATAAAATCAGTTTATTTGCGGATGATGTTATAGTATACTTAACAGAACCAGAACTATCAATAAAAGAATTATATAAGAAATTGAAGGAATATGGAGAAGTGTCGGGTTACAAGATCAACGCAAATAAAAGTGAAGCAATGCCTATGAATAATGCGGATTTCTCAAAATTTAAGAAGGAATCACCATTTAGATGGCAAATGCAAGCAATACGATATCTAGGTGTACAAATAAATAAAAATCTCAGCCAACTATATAAACTCAATTATTATCCACTAATGAAAAAATTACAGGACGATTTAGAGCATTGGAAAGATTTACCACTAACACGAATAGGAAGGCTAAACTGTATTAAAATGAACATTTTTCCAAGGATATTATACCTATTTCAGGCATTGCCAATACACCTGACAGAGAAATTCTTCAAGGAGTTAAAGAAAATAATAAGGAAATTTTTATGGAAAGGGGGGAAACCGAGGATAGCACTAGATAAATTAACAGAATGGTATAAACAAGTAGGCTTACAACTGCCAAACTTTAAAAATTATTATAGAGCCACAAAATTAAGATACCTATCAGATTTTTATCAAACAAGGGAAAAGCCAGATTGGACTAGATTAGAATTAGATAAAATAGGGGAAAAGATACCTGAACACATATTATATAAATGGGATGAAAAATTGGTACAACATAGAAGTTCTCCAGTATTACATCATCTCCTCAATATTTGGAAGAAGATTCATGTAGAAAGTAATAAAACAAATTATCAATTACCAAAACTAATATTGACGCAAAACAAGTTACTCCCTTTTACAATAGATAACCTTTCATTTAGAGAATGGGAGAAAAGAGGGATCAAAAGAATAGAACATTGTTTTTCAGGAAATAGATTATTATCCTTTGAACAAATGAAAGATAAATACAATATAACTCAAGATACAGTGCTGGTATATTACCAATTGAGATCCTACTTGAAGGACAAATTAGGAAGCAGTCTGACTTTACCAGAGGGAAGTAACTTTGAATATGTGATTACAGATACAATGATAATCAAAAGATTTATAACAAATATGTATATTAAACTGCAAGAAAAGGAGAATGAGGAAACAAATGGTAAAACTAAACAAAAATGGGAACAAGATTTAAATATAAAGATAAAAAAGGAAACATGGGAGAAGTTATGCTCTGGAACGATGAGAAATACAATAAATACGAGGTTACGTATGATACAATATAACTGGATACACAGGCTATACATTACACCTCAAAAGTTAAATAAATGGGACCCAACACTATCTGATAGATGTTTTCGATGTAAAAAAGAAATGGGAACAACAATTCATGCAATCTGGACATGTGAGAAAGTAGAAAAATTTTGGGAAGATCTAAATCAGATATTAAATAAAATAACAGAAAACAATATACCAAAGAATCCAGAGATCTTCCTCCTAAGTAACATAAAAAACAAAGAATTTGGAATTGATTTGGAGGATGCACAAAAAAGATTTGTTAAGATAGCTCTAGCCGTAGCAAAAAAATGTATTATGTCAACCTGGAAATTGGAAGATAATTTGAAAATACAACAATGGTATATAGAAATGAATAAATGTATTCCATTAGAAAAAATAACATATAGTTTAAGAAATAATAATGAAATATTCAAACAAATATGGGAGCCTTACATGAAACACAATAGCGAAAACCTACCGGGGACAATCACTACCTAAGTTAACGGAAGGAAAAGGAAATGAAAAGAATGGACTCAGTGGAATTTCTGGTGTATTTTTATTGAATGACAACATTGTCTGACTGGTTTAATGTATCCTAGATTTTGTACCTTAAATGGATGGGATGGGGAAGGAAGGGAGGGTGGGATGGGAGGAGGGAGGTGGGGGGGAGAAAATGGCACTGTATATGTGTGAAAAGGAAAAAGTGTGTATCATGGTTAATGTGATTTATGGTGTGAAAAATAACAAATTTAAAAAAACAAAAAAAAAACAGGGATATGTTGGAATCTGCAAACCGCCGGGTCAAAGTTCTGGATGGGGGCTCGCATGGAGGTCTGGCACCTGGTACAGTTCCTGGCCAGTTCCGCCACCTCCTTCTTCAGCCCGTGTCACACAAACCACTCCACAACCATCTGCACGGTTGTCTTTACTGCTGGGTGAGCAAGGTCATGGATCAGACTGAAGACCTTCGCCCTCCAGGGCAGCAGGACCACCGGGTGTGGCGTGCCTGTTGAGATGTCACAGAGCAATTTGTTCGGCTGCTGGGCACCCGGACATCCTTGAGTTTGGAGCCTGCATCTCCACATCATTCCTCTGTGCCTGAGCCAGTTGCTCGTAATCCAGGCCGGGCGCGAGAGTGTTGATGGCTGGACGGGAGAGCACATCCACCGCTATATGTGTCGGATGTCGGTCATGAACTCAGACACGTACAAGAGGTGGCGCTGCTATCTGGCGGACCACAGATCCTTGACCCTCGCCAGTGCTTGAGTGAGGGAGCTTGTGATCCGCGAAGGCTGTGAACGGCCTGCCTCAATGAAGTAGTGGAAATAGCGGATGGCCAAATACAGCACGAGGAGCTTCCGGTCGAAAGCACTGTATTTGAGCTCCAGCGGGCGCAGCTGCTTGCTGAAAAAGGCTAGCGGCACCATTGTCCATCGAGCCACTGTTCTAAAACGCCCACCCCCATGCCGTAGCTGAGGGGTCCACGGAGAGTGTCGTGTGCGCCTTTGTCCATGGGTGTACCAGCAGCGTGGCACTGGCTAGAGCCTCCTTTGTCAAGATGAAAGCACTGTCCATCTCCTCTGACCATGATAAAGTCTTTTCTTTGGTGGCCATGAGCACAAACAATGGGCACATGGTTTGCGCGGCTCTGGGGAAGAAACGATGATAAAAGTTCACCATTCCCTCAAACTCTTGGAGGCCTTTCAGGGTGGAGGATTTAGGGAATCGTTAAACAGCTGCTGCTAGACAGGGAAGGCAGCGGCGGCCCCGGCCCCGGTCCAGGCAGAGGGTAGGCGGCAGCGGCCCCAGCCCCAGTCCAAGCAGAAGGTAGACGGTGGCGGCCCCGATTCGGGCAAAAGCGAGGGGGAGGCGGTGGCCCCGGCCTCGGTAGAGTGAGGCAGGCGGAGGCCCCGGTCCAGGCAGAAGCGAGGGGGAGGCGGTGGCCCCGGCCTTGGCAGAGCGAAGCAGGCGGAGGCCCCGGTCCAGGCAGAAAGAAGGAGGCTGCAGACCCGGTCCGGGCACAGGGAAGGCAACAGTGCCCTGGCCCCGGTCCGGGCAGAGGGTAGGCGGCGGCGGCCCCGGCCCCAGTCTGAGCAGAAGTTAGGCGGTGGCGGCCCCGATCCAGGCAAAAGCGAGGAGGAGGCGGCGGCCCCGGCCTCGGTAGAGTGAGGCAGGCGGAGGCCCCAGTCCGGGCAGAAGCAAGGGGAAGGCGGTGGCCCCGGCCTCGGCAGAGTGAAGCAGGCGGAGGCCCCGAGAAGCAGGCGGAGGCCAACAGGTTGGATTGCGACCAGGTATGGTCCAACCTAGGAGGGGAGGCTGGTCCCTCCAGCCCGGGTAAGAAACCTGCATAGGAGAAGGCCACTCTGATATAAAACCTACGACCCAAGGACCTCGCTGCCACGTCCCAGCTTGCTTGGCCAAGGCACACAAACCATGGGTGTAAAGGGTGGGGCCAGTACTGAGCACACTGCACTCCACCTAAAAGCTCCTTTGCGCAGGCCCTCAAAAGATGCTCACAAACTCAAGCTAGCATGCTGGAACATCAGAACCATGCTAGACAAGGCTGACAGCCACCGACCTGAACGTCGGTCTGCCCTCAACGCACATGAACTCCTCAGACTTGACATTGACATAGCCGCTCTCAGTGAAGTCCGCCTTGCAGATGTAGGCAGCCTCCAAGAACGCAGCGCGGGCTACACACTCTACTGGTCTGGCAAGCCTATGGACGAACGACGCCTATCTGGTGTAGGCTTCATGGTCAAGAACTCCATTGCCTCCAAACTCGAAAACCTCCCGGACCGGATCATGTCCATGCAACTCCCCCTTCAAAACAAGCGTCGCATCACCCTCATCAGTGTCTATGCTCCAACCCTCCAGGCGGAACCAGCAGAAAAGGACAAGTTCTACACTGATCTGTGCAACCTCATTCAACGCACCCCTACAGCCGACAAGGTTGTCATCCTTGGCGACTTCAACGCTTGGGTCAGCAAAGACTCAGAGACCTGGCCAGGAATCCTGGGCAAGCATGGTGTCGGCAAGTGCAACGACAACGGGCGCCTCCTGTTGGAGCTCTGCGCAGAACAGCGGCTTGTCATTACAAACACCCTTTTTCAGCAGAGGGACATCCTGAAGACTACCTGGATGCATCCCCGATCCAAACACTGGCACCTCCTGGACTACGTCCTGGTGCGAGAAAGAGACAAACGAGATGTGCTCCACACCAGGGTCATGCCCAGCGTGGAATGCCACACTGACCATCGGCTTGTTCGCTGCAAGCTCAACCTTCAAGCCAAAATCCAGGAACAGTAAAGCCCCCAGAAAGAGGTTCAATGTTGGAAACTTGCAGTCAAACAAAGTGAGAGGAAACTTCCAGGCAAACCTCAAAGCAAAGCTCGAGGATGCAATCCGCCTCACGGACTCGTCCCCTGAAACCCTCTGGGATCAGCTGAAGACTGCCATACTGCAATCCACTGAAGAGGTACTGGGCTTCTCCTCCAGGAAAAACAAGGACTGGTTCGACGAAAACAACCAGGAAATCCAAGAGCTGCTGGCAAAGAAGCGAGCTGCCCATCAGGCTCACCTTGCAAAGGCGTCCTGGCCAGAGAAGAAACAAGCCTTCCGTCACGCATGCAGCCATCTTCAGCGCAAACTCCGGGAAATCCAAAATGAGTGGTGGACTAGCCTCACCAAACGAACCCAGCTCAGCGTGGACATTGGCGACCTCAGGGGTTTTTACGAGGCTATAAACGCTGTGTACGGCCCCTCACCCCAAGTCCAAAGCCTGCTGCGCAGCTCAGACGGCAAAGTCCTCCTCAGTGACAAGATCTCCATCCTCAACCGATGGTCAGGACACTTCCAATCTCTTTTCAGTGCCAACCGCTCAGTCCAAGAATCCGCCCTGCTCCAGCTCCCTCAACAGCCCTTCAGGCTCGAGCTGGATGAGGTCCTCACCCGGGAAGAGACATATAAGGCAATTGAACAACTGAAAAGTGGCAAAGCAGCAGGTATGGATGGAATCCCCCCCAAGAGGTCTGGAAGGCTGGCGGCAGAACTCTGCATGCCAAACTGCATGAGTTTTTCAAGCTCTGCTGGGACCAAGGAAAGCTGCCTCAGGACCTTCGTGATGCCATCATCATCACCCTGTACAAAAACAAAGGTGAGAAATCAGACTGCTCAAACTACAGAGGAATCACGCTGCTCTCCATTGCAGGCAAAATCTTCGCTAGGATTCTCCTAAATAGAATAATACCTAGTATCGCTGAAAATGTTCTCCCAGAATCACAGTGCGGCTTTCGTGCAAACAGAGGAACTACTGACATGGTCTTTGCCCTCGGGCAGCTCCAAGAAAAGTGCAGAGAACAAAACAAAGGACATCAGCTTTGTTGACCTCACCAAAGCCTTCGACACCGTGAGTAGGAAAGGGCTTTGGCAAATACTAGAGCGCCTCAGATGCCCCCAAAGTTCCTCAACATGGTTATCCAACTGCACGAAAACCAACAAGGTTGGGTCAGATACAGCAATGAGCTCTCTGAACCCTTCTCCATTAACAATGGCGTGAAGCAAGGCTGCATTCTCGCACCAACCCTCTTTTCAATCTTCTTCAGCATGATGCTGAAACAAGGCATGAAAGACCTCAACAATGAAGACGCTATTTACATCCAGTACCGCACGGATGGCAGTCTCTTCAATGTGAGGCGCCTGCAAGCTCACACCAAGACACAAGAGCAACTTGTCCATGAACTACTCTTTGCAGATGATGCCGCTTTAGTTGCCCATTCAGAGCCATGTCTTCAGCGCTTGACGTCCTGTTTTGTGGAAACTGCCAAAATGTTTGGCCTGGAAGTCAGCCTGAAGAAAACTGAGGTCCTCCATCAGCCAGCTCCCCACCATGACTACCAGCCCCCCCACATCTCCATTGGGCATACAAAACTCAAAACGGTCAACCAGTTTACCTATCTCGGCTGCACCATTTCATCAGATGCAAGGATCAACAACGAGATAGACAACAGACTCGCCAAGGCAAATGGCGCCTTTGGAAGACTACACAAAAGAGTATGGAAAAACAACCAACTGAAAAACCTCACAAAGATTAGCATATACAGAGCCGTTGTCATACCCACACTCTTGTTCGGCTCCAAATCACGGGTCCTCTACCGGCATCACCTACGGCTCCTAGAACTCTTCCACCAACATTGTCTCCACTCCATCCTCAACATTCATTAGAGCGACTTCATCACCAACATCGAAGTACTCGAGATGGCAGAGGACGACAGCATCGAATCCATGCTGCTGAAGATCCAACTGCGCTGGGTAGGTCACGTCTCCAGAAGGAGGACCATCGCCTTCCCAAGATCGTGTTATATGGCGAGCTCTCCACTGGCCACCGAGACAGAGGTGCACCAAAGAAGAGGTACAAGGACTGCCTAAAGAAATCTCTTGGTGCCTGCCACATTGACCACCACCGGTGGGCTGATATTGCCTCAAACCGTGCATCTTGGCGCGTCACAGTTTGGCGGGCAGCAACCTCCTTTGAATAAAACCGCAGAGCCCCCCTCACTGGCAAAAGACAAAGGAGGAAAAACCCAACACCCAACCCCAACCAACCAATTTTCCCTTGCAACCACTGCAACCATGTCTGCCTGTCCTGCATCGGACTTGTCAGCCACAAACAAGCCTGCAGCTGACGTAGACATTACCCCTCCATAAATCTTCGTCCGCGAAGCCAAGCCAAAGAAAAAAGAAACAACTGCTAACTTCTCCAGCGCCAGCGTGTCCCCAGACGCCAAAATGGTGTGCCCCAGGAACTGGAGGGACTCTTTGCTGAACTGGCATTTGGTCGTGAGGCCAAAGTTCGCCAGCCGGGCAAAGAGTGTGCAGAGGTGGGCTTTATGTTCATCGCAGCTGCGACTGGCAATGAGATTATCATCCAAGTAAATGAACACAAAGTCTAGGTCTTTTCCAACCACGTCCATGTGGCACTGGAACATTTGGGCCGCATTATTTAGACTGAAGGGCATACGCAGGAACTCGAAGATGCCGAAAGGGGTGGATGCACCAGGATCTGATGGTATCCCTGCACAAGGTCCACTTTGGAGAAGACCCGTGCGCTGTGGAGGTTGGCAGAGAGGTCCTGTATGTTGGGCACCGGGTACCTGTTGAGGGTGGTTGCATCATTCAACCAACGGTAGTCCCCACACGGTCTCCAGCCCCTGGATGATTTCAGGATCATATGGAGCAGCGATGCTCAAGCACTTTCTGAGCGCCGGATGATTCCCAGTTCCTGGAGCCTGGAGAACTTCTCCTTTGCCTGCTGGAGCTTCTCGGGCAGCAACAGTCTGGGTCTAGCATCCAGCAGGGTGCCCTATGTTGTGATGTGGTGGAAGACCCCATGCTAGGGCAGGCAGCATTGAACCATGACTCTAAGATGGCGGGGAATTCGTGGAGGATCTCATTGAACTTGTTCCTGGTGGCAGTTATGGTGGCGATTTCAGGTCTGCAGGCTTCTGCTGTATCCAGTCAGGTGGAGTGGAACGTTTGGGCTTTGACCAGCCTTTTGTCCTTCATGTCAACCAATAGGCTGTGAGCTCTGAGGAAGTCGGCCCCTAACAACGCAGTGCCCATGGAGGCTAGGATGAACTTCCAATGGAACTTCTCCTTCCCGATCTGGATCTGTGCCCTGCAGGTGCCATAGGTCCTGATGGTGGAGCCGTTGGCCACCCATAGGGCTGGACCTTGAGATCGGGTGCGAGTCTCTAATGCTGGGAGAGAAGGACGCTGAGCTCAGCCCCTGTGTCCACCAGGAATCGGTGGCCAGTGGATCTGTCCATCACATGAAGGAGGCTGTTTGTGTGGCCAGCCATCGCAGCCATCAACGGCAGCTGGCCTGGTCATTTCCCTGAAACCTGCAGGTCTAGTGGCACTTATGGGCTTGTGCTCCCCAGCGCTGGTGGTAGAAACACCAAGTCAACTGGCCCTCCTCTGGCTTTGTCTTGGGAGCGGCTTGCGGTCAGCTGGCTCCGGGTAGTGCCACCTAGTTGAGGGCTGCCTCGTTCTCCCTCTTTGTGCACCAGAGGGCATCTGCACAAGCTACTGCTCTCCTTGGGTTCGAGAAGTCTTCATCTGTGAGGAGCAGCTGGATGTCCTCCGGCATCTGTTCCAGGAATATCTGGCAGAGGAGAAAACAAGGCTTGTGGTCTTCCACCAGGGCCAGCATTTCATTCATCAGCGCCGACAGACTACGGTCCCCAAGCCCATCTAGGTGAAAGAGTCTGTAAGCCTGTTGCTGGGGAGTTAGCCCGAAAGTTCCAAGCAGCAGGTCTTTGAGGGCAGTGTACTTACTCGTAGCCAGGGTTGGTGGATGATGTTGTCCACCCTCGCTGCCATATCTTGGTCCAGAGCATTCATGACATGATAGAACATCATGGCATCTGAGGAGATGTTGCGGAGTTGAAATTGTGCTTCCACCTACCTGAACCACATTCTCGGTCATTGGGTCAAAAAGGGGGGAAGCTTGATGGAGACAGCATTACCCTCTGCTGAATCCATGGTGTTTTGAGTCCAGAAAAACATCTGAGCTCATCGGGTCGCCACTTTGGTGGTGTGAGCAGTGAAAGAAACACAGCCATCACATTGAGGGTTGTTAACAACTGTTTTTTATTCATATTCAGCGCATCCCTTTAAGGGCAGCAGGAGCTCAGTCACCTGGTACATTGTGACATTATAATCGCTGCCCAGGGTGTGCGTTAGAAGGGATGCTGGAGTCAGAGAGAAACCTCTGACGATGCCATTTCCCCATGGGTGCCCAGCAACATGGTGATACAAGCGGGGCCGGTTCACCAGGAGGATATGCGCCACCACAATACATAATTTAATTTATAAAGTGAATGATCTTTGGCTTTAACCATTACACCTAAATATTTAATTTTATCAGTCCATTGTCATTTAATAATCTGTCTACACTCACTATAATCCCCATCTGAAATTGGCAGTACTTCACTCTTATCCCAATTTACTTTATACCCAGATAATATACCCATATTGGTCCAAAAATTCTTGCAAGTATTTTAAAGATTGTTCTGGATATGTCAAATAAATCAATACATCATCAACAAACAAATTAATCTTATATTCATTATCTGCAATCTTTATCCCCTTAATAGTACCATTTTGTCACCAATGCAAACAGGGCTGGTGGCAATGGACAACCTTGACGTGTTGATCGTGTTAACTTAAATGATGAAGAGGTTTGGCCATTTGTCACCACCCTAGCAACTGGATTTTTATTTAATGTCTTAACCCAACCAGTAAAAAATGGTCCAAATTTAAATTCTTCTAACACTTTAAATAAAAAATTCCACTCAACTTGATCAAATGCTTTTTCCGCATCAAGCGCGACCACCATTGGTAGATTGGGTTGCTGACTCGATGCATTGATCAACATGATCGTTCTAAAAATATTATCAGAAGTATATCTATTCTTAATAAAACCCACCTGATCAACATGTACTAATTGAGGCAAATATTTAGCAAGTCTATTTGCCAATATTTTGGCTATTATTTTATAATCTACATTCCATAATGAAATTGGTTGATATGAGGCCACATTCAATGGATCTCTTTTTTTTGGTATTACTGTAATTATCGCACTTGAACAAAATTCTGGTAGAGATTTATTTGTTGAAAACACAGGAGACAAATCTTCATAAAACACCTTATAAAACTCAACAGTAAATCCATCGTCCCCTGGAGATTTCCAATTTGGCATCTGCTGTATAGCTTCCTTAATCTCAAAATCTGTAAGTGGAGATTCCAATTCTTTCACTTCATCTTCTCCTAATGCTGGTAGATTTAAAGCAGATAAAAAAAAGATTCAATAGAATCATCATCTCAAACCACCTCAGAAGTATATAATTTCTGATAAAATAAAGAAAATTGATCATTAATTTCCTGTTTAGAAGTAACTTTTGAATTCTTTTTCACAGCATTAATAGTTCTCGAAGCTTGTTCTATTTTCAGTTACCAAGCTAAAACTTTGAGCTCTATCACCTAATTCATAATAACGCTTAGATCTTTGATTTAGATGCTCATATTGGTATCTTTGTAATGTATTGTAACATAGTTTTAATTTAGTTAATGCTGCCTTTTTATCTTCAGTACAATTTTTCTGAAACACTTTATCCAATTCAGTTATCTGTTACTCCAACACCAAACTTTCTGCCAAATACTTCTTTTTTTTTCTTTCACTGAATAACTAATAATTTGGCCTCATAGATATGCCTTCAGGGAATCCCATAAAATAAAATTACTCCGTACTGGATTCATATTTATACTAAAAAAAAATGCAATTTGCTCTTAAACAAAACTAACAAACTCAGGTTTCTTCAATAACATTACATTAAATCTCCACCGATAAGTTGATTGCATAACTTCAGATCCAGCACATGATATAAATAACATGGAGTGATCAGACACAATTCTACTCTTGTATTGATGACCTGATACCAAAAATAAATCTATTCTGGAAAATGAATTATGTCGAGAGGAATAAAATGAAAAATCTTTTTTCTGTAGGATTTAGTCTTCTCCAAATCTCAACTAAATTCAAACCTCTTATCAAAGATGCCATTTGTATGGACGCCTTCAATTTTTTAATATTTTTCAGAGATTTATCCAATAACGGATCTAAAACACAATTAAACTCACCCCCAATTAAAATGTTTTCCTCAGCCTCATTTAACATTAAAAAAGCTTCAGATATAAATCGTTCATCATTTACATTAGGTGCATACACATTCAACACATTCGGCAGGAGGGGGAATAACCGGAGTTGTATTTTAAATCACAGAGGAACCAAAAGTCAATGAAGGGGAGATTTTATGGTTGGAGGAGTTACAGTGAGTCATTGCGAGCGATCTCCACTGGGTGGGGGTGTTGTCCATAACGTGGCACACCCTGTCATTGCAGACAGCCACCACTGGGTGGGGGTGTTGTCCATAATTCAGCACACCGCGAACGAGGGACGTTGTCCATTGGGTATGAAAATAAATGGTAATAAATCCCCCTTGCGCATCGCAGTCAGAGTCAGAATTTATTGCCATAAACATATCACAATATTTGTTGTTTGGTGGCACCACTACAGGTGCAAATATTGCTGTGAACTGCATTTGAACTAAATTAGTGGAAAAGAAGAAAGTGATTTCAGATTTATTGTCAGAGTACATATATGGCATCCAAGATTCAATTTATTGTCATGTCATAAAGAGAGTGCAATATTACACGGAATTTGTTTTCATCAGTAGAAATTGCCCGGTGTCTCTTACAGCCAGCGCTGGCACAGCCACAGAATCTAGTCCACACCACTGGCGATCTGAGCTCCAGATCCAAACATCTGACACCACCAGGAGCCCTTCAGTGCCCCCTCGGGTCCCTGATTCTGATACTTGGTCCCCCACCCTTCAGCCAGTCTCCAGCCGGTCCGCAGCCCCTTGACTGCAAGTCACCCACAACCCAGCGCAGGGTTGATGAATCCCATCGTGAGAAAATGAGACACTGAATTCTGTCGTGGGAAATAGGGACATTAAAACACGTTGTGGGAAAGGGGATGTTGAATCCTATCGAGGGAAAAGGGGACATTGAATCCTATTGTGAGAGATGGGAAAATTGATCTAAAATTATGAACATGGAAGAAACTAAAGTTCATCAGTAAAATGGCTGAAACCAGTTCAAACAGGATAAGTTTGGGGCTTAGGATGCAGGAAAGCAGAGTCAGCACGATTAACATAAGAATCTTCTAGTCTTTGTGACAAGACCATAGGACTAAGATAAGGAATGGTAAGGTACAATAGAATGTAGGAAGTTGAGGTAGTCTGGATCAGATAAGGGTCTCCTAGCCCTGGACAGAAGTACCAAGTCATACATTTCTAATTAGCTAACCATACACAGATTTATACATATGAAATTAGCCAACCCTAGATAGAATGAGTCAACTCTGCATATCAAGAGACTGTAGCCCAGAGAATCAGGAAGGTGTGAATAAGGACAATGACATGATGGGGCACCCACAGGATACCCCCTGGTCCTCCAAGTGTACTGAAACTGCACGTAGGCAGGAAGAATTACCTATGCCAAACCCATCCAGGGGGCAGAAGAATGTAAGGGGGAGGGCATTCTGATACTGAAATTGACTGTATAAAAGTTGGGTGAGCCCCAGTATGTGTGTGTATTCCCAGGGTAAGGGGAAGCACCCAACTTTGCATTGTTGTAGTAATAAATGTTCTTTGTTCTCAATTTTTGTCTCGAGCAATTTCTTTAAAGGTACTTTAATTCCTAACAAATGGGGGCTCGTCCGGGATCACACTCCCTCCACTGACAGAGTACCCCGACGACGAGAGTAGGTGCACCCCGGCTGATTCAGCTGGACTCACGGGCGACGGGTGGCTGGTCAGTGGAAGAAGCGAGTGATATCCGAGAAGAGGCATTGAGAACAAACGGCGGAAGGACGCGCGCTAGAGCAGTACTGCCAGAACTCGGTAAGAGTATTTTACTTGTTCCTAAGTATGGGAATAGCGGGCAGTAGAGATGAGAGTCCTGACACAGGACG
Source organism: Narcine bancroftii (assembly GCF_036971445.1). Taxonomy (NCBI): domain Eukaryota; kingdom Metazoa; phylum Chordata; class Chondrichthyes; order Torpediniformes; family Narcinidae; genus Narcine; species Narcine bancroftii. The sequence goes on along the minus strand of NC_091471.1, from coordinate 232,057,609 downwards.
TGACCACCAGATAGCTACGTACAGCCCGCTTGGGATGATGTTATCTGAGTGGGGCACAGGAAAGACCCACGGTAAAGACAAACTGACGACGGTCAGGTATTGTTGTAATGAATGGGTGAGATACCCGGTTAAAGGGAGCTCCGTGTACTGGCCAAAATTCGGATCCGAGGATGAATGGATGTGTGAAGCTTTGAACTTATGGCTCTATCAAAACCAGAAAGACAATGTTGAGAGCAGGGAATATGCAGCCTGCTGGCTCAAGGGATCCATTGAACAGCTGGTTTTGAATGAGAAAGAATCCAGGGATAAGAGAGAGGAGGAACCTCTTGTCCCTGAATCACAGGGTTGGGATGTGTTACATTCCCTCCCTCCACCCTATGTTCCTCCTATGCCAGCTCCTATCTTTCCTTCCCCTCCTATGACCTACCCTTCTGCACCTTCCCCACCTCCCCCACCACTAGAGAAGAGAGAAGAGAGCAGGAGTGGTATGATAACTTGTTCACAAAGCACTCGATTACCACCTCTGTTGGCAGGAGAGAGAGGTAACTTTAATTCAGAACAGCGTGAGACTCTTCAGGAAGAAAGGGCAGAACCCTTTGATTCATTTCCCAGGGAGCAGGAACCCAGACCTAATAAGCCAGAAACCAATTGGATGAGACCACTGCGGGAAGTTCCCATGAGAGAGGGTCTCGGTTTCGTAAATGTGCCCCTGACCAGTACTGAAGTGTGTAACTTTAAGAAAGAACTGACCTCCCTGATAGAAGATCCCCAGGGATGTGCCGAACAGTTAGACCAATTTTTGGGACCAAATATATATACAATATGGGGGTCTCGACATAGAATCCCCAGCAGGGGAACAATTGGTACTAACAGGTTTTGTTACCAACTCAGCCCCAGACATTAAGAGAAAATTACAAAAGACAGAAAATTGGCATGAGCAGGGAATAACCCAGCTTCTACAGATCACACAAAAAGCATTTGTCCAGACATCTGAGGATAAGCAGAAAGCAAAGGCTAACATTTTGATGCAAGCAGTTAAAGGAATAGTAGATGAGTAACATGAAAAAAAAAGGCAGGGACTGTGTGCCAGCTCCTGAATGTTGGGAGAAGTGCAGGGAGTGGGAGAGTAGAGACCAGAGATAATTTCATAAATCACGACTTCCCACTTCAGTCACTGACCAATATTGATTAAAATTCATGCTAAAATTTAAATGTCATAAAGGATCATTTTTCAATACTGAAGAATTAGCGAATTTAACTACCAGTTAATTCCAATTTATGAAATAAATTGTATTCAAATGTGATTTTGCACAGGGACTACCTGAGAATAGTGATGTTATAACATTTGCAGGGAGAAATGTTTGCGCAAATAGGGTGAGTTCTATACATCTTAACTTTAAGTGTATGTGAGATAAAGAAAGGATCTGATGTGTAAAGTGGCTGGATCAGCCAGTTGAAGGGGGAGTGTGCATGTCCCTTTAAGTGCACTGTGGCACTTGAAATTGAGGCTTCAGGCTCTTGTCTTGCAGTTAGAGGTATGGAGCCCTATCAACACATTTAATACATTTCTTCTACACATTCAGCAGTCAAGGTCCGTGAGTTTAAAGATCACCCACCTCTGGAGAATAAAGATACCTCTGGGGATTCCTATGGGGATTCCTATAAGTTTAATCATTCATTTCTCTGGTGCATTTTCCTCTGGAGTGAAATTAATGCCTCAGCACAATTTCTCTGTATTGCCGCTGTTATTTAATTCATGTTAACTTTCCCCCATTCATCAGGTTTATATTTAAATCCGGTAGTGCGGAAGTTACATTGTAAATAATCACGGAGGTAAACCCTGCGCAACTGGATTCAGCTTAATGGAGAAATAAACCTGCGAACTGGTCTATGGTGCTGTGTGAGTACTGCAATAGGTGGAATATGATTTAAATTGGTGGCATAGTTCAGAACAATTGGGTGCATAAGAATAATAATATCATTAAGAACTCACAGATCTTGTACCGGATGCTATTCAGTACATCTTGACTTAAGGACTGGAGAAATTGGCATGTTAGAATGAGATTGGCATGGTACCAATATTTCTTGATTCAATAATGACTCCACAAGCTCCAGGATTCATGCAGCAGAACTTTTAAGTGGAATATAATAGAAACTAGCCTGTACTTAAATTATTGTGTGTGCAATCTTCATAAGAACATCTTTAACTTTTTTTTGGTGCCTGTTTTACAGACTGTTTTAAATAAGGCCAGCTCCTGTGAGCTGTGGCACAAGGCATTTTACTTAAGGCAGAACTAAAGGTTGAATATGTTTCAAGTTCTCTTGCAGGGGCTCTTGTGCTGCAATGTCTGTTATGTACTCACTCTAACAAATTGGAGGGTTGTGCCCCATACAGACAAGCAGCTCCAACTGCATTTTAATAAGGTCTAACATATTCAAAACCCATGCAAATATGGTTTGTTTCATTTTACAATTTTTACACTAACACAAAGGAAAGTCAGATTGTTACAAAGTGCCGTAATTTAACATTTTTTTTCGTTTCTTTAATGGTTTATTCAGTTATTGTTGTATTTTACTTGTCTTTTGATTATTCAGTTATTGTTGTATTTTATTGCAGTTTTCAATGAGCTTTACATTTATTGTGTTTTATTCAGTTCTTATTGTATTTTATTGCAGTTTTCAATGAGCTTTACATTTATTGTGTTTTATTCAGTTCTTATTGTATTTTATTGCAGTTTTCAATGAGCTTTACATTTATTGTGCTTTATTCAGTTCTTATTGTATTTTAATGCTGTTTTTAATGAGCTTTACATGTATTGTTCATTGTTGTTTACTAATTTCTTTGGAATATTGTTCGTTAATGTTTTAAGCCCCCCTGGAATAGGGGCAGCAGAGGTTACAATTCAGCTCCTTTAGAATGTAGACAGGGCATAGATTTAATGTATAATCATAATGGGATATAAGGGATCCCAATACGGACCAGGGGAATTAAACAGCTTTAGTGGAGTACATCTAATTTGTATCATAGCCTACACAGGTATTAAAGACAGGAGTTTTGAAGCGATAGCACAAAGGACATGGTGGGACAAAGACAGACAGAATGGTAGTCAGCATTGTACATGTAACAGAGAGAGAGAGAGTTAATACATATGCTAATGTACACAGACAGGCTGCAACTCACAAGTTCAATGATATATATGCTAATGTTAGCAGACAAGCTGCAACACACAGTTAAATCACAAGAAACAATCCCCCCCCTGCTTGGTCACTTTTCATCACCCCATGAAAGGGAGCACCAGTTTCCAACAACGTGAGCTGCTTGACACTTTAATATCAGGCTCCAAACAGCCTTCGGAGATCGGTGGCCCTAGGGTTCGGGGCTGAAGAGGACATCAGATACGAGCCACAATCAAACGGAACCGCCTGACTACTGCTACTCGTTCGCTGCTGAAGGCAGCGCTTCTCATAGACTGCTACTCGTTCGCTGCTGAAGGCAGCGCTTCTCATAGACTGCTACTCGTTCGCTGCTGAAGGCAGCGCTTCTCATAGACTGCTACTCGTTCGCTGCTGAAGGCAGCGCTTCTCATAGACTGCTACTTGTTCGCTGCTGAAGGCAGCGCCTCTCACAGACTTCGTCGGGACAACACTTACAAAGGTCGTGTGCTTCAAAGACACTGCTTCAATATTTCAACGTATGGGATGGACTAGACTCTTTACTGAGAACTGGAGCCTGATACTCCAAACCCTAATAAGCAGCTGGACTCACTCCCCTGACCTTCATGGTGCTCCCCTACCTAAAGACTTTACACAGACATTACAATTCGGTTATTGACCAGCTGGGTAAAACTACACCTTACACTTGAAAGATCAGTGTTACTGATCTAAAAGAAAAGTGAGGAGAGGCGGGGGGGGGGGATCAGTCACACTGACACTAGTAACCAAAGATCAGTAACACTGATCATGGTGAAAGATCAGTATTACTGATCTAAAAGAAAAGTGAGGATTGTGAGAGATGGGAAAATTGATCTAAAATTATGAACATGGAAGAAACTAAAGTTCATCAGTAAAATGGCTGAAACCAGTTCAAACAGGATAAGTTTGGGGCTTAGGATGCAGGAAAGCAGAGTCAGCACGATTAACATAAGAATCTTCTAGTCTTTGTGACAAGACCATAGGACTAAGATAAGGAATGGTAAGGTACAATAGAATGTAGGAAGTTGAGGTAGTCTGGATCAGATAAGGGTCTCCTAGCCCTGGACAGAAGTACCAAGTCATACATTTCTAATTAGCTAACCATACACAGATTTATACATATGAAATTAGCCAACCCTAGATAGAATGAGTCAACTCTGCATATCAAGAGACTGTAGCCCAGAGAATCAGGAAGGTGTGAATAAGGACAATGACATGATGGGGCACCCACAGGATACCCCCTGGTCCTCCAAGTGTACTGAAACTGCACGTAGGCAGGAAGAATTACCTATGCCAAACCCATCCAGGGGGCAGAAGAATGTAAGGGGGAGGGCATTCTGATACTGAAATTGACTGTATAAAAGTTGGGTGAGCCCCAGTATGTGTGTGTATTCCCAGGGTAAGGGGAAGCACCCAACTTTGCATTGTTGTAGTAATAAATGTTCTTTGTTCTCAATTTTTGTCTCGAGCAATTTCTTTAAAGGTACTTTAATTCCTAACACTATCGAGGGAAAAGGGGACTTTGAATCCCGTCATGGATAAAAAGGAAAGGGCCGTGTTGGTCCATTGCCCAAAAACCAAAGCTGTGGATCAGTATTTGTTGACAATTATATGCAGCCAAAGGTTTCTGGAGGCCATTCCTCTGAGAAACATTAAAGCAAAGGCAATTATTAAGGCTGATGTTATTAAAACACCTCGTCGCAGATGAGAAAATCAGGTCTGTCAGGTAAATATGATTAAGCCATATTTTGAGCAGGTGCCTCATGGTGAGGATAAACTTCCACCAGAGGTGATGGTTGTTGACCAGGATAATGAGGAGACAAGTTTCAAAGATGGCTGTGGGACACAAAAAAATTGATAAGCTTGAAGTTAGAAAATTGCAGGACCTGGAAACAAAATTGGTTCATCTCCAAACTTCAGAAAGGAAAGAAATGAGACAGTTACTTTTAAAATTTGAGAATTTATTTCCAGATGTCCCTGAGAGAATTTCCATAGCTTACCATGATGTGGATGGAGGTGATGCTAGACCAGTGGTTCTCAACCATCCCACTTTGTCATCCTTTGGCTCTGTGATTAGTAAAGGATTGTTTAAGGTGGGATGTGGATGGGAAGGGAAGGTTGAGAATCACTGCTCAACACCCAATTGTTACTGAAATATTTTGCTTGACAAAAATGGCCCATTTCCTTTGGAGTTCTGAAACCGGGTAGATCACGGGTCAATGAGGGATGATTCAAATAGTGGTTTTCAAACTTTTTCTTCCCACCCACAGACCACCTTCAGCAATCCTCACTAATCACAGAGGCCTGATGGCAGAGGAGTGACTTAAAATGGGATGCAGGTGGAAAGAAAATAGGTTGAGAGCCACTAAACAGCATTGATATCAGATGAACATGGAAAAGTGCAGACAAGTAGATCAGGATATTGACTACATGTTGAAGAATGGTTTCGTTAGAAAGTCTATTTCAGGTGGGAGTTTGCCTTGTGTTTCAGTGCCTAAACCAGATGAATTTTGTACCGACTGTAGGAAGGTTAATTCTGTGACAGAGACAGATGTTGATCCCATTCCTAGAGTGAATGGTTGTACACATAAGGTGGGGAAGGCAACGTGTCTTACTAAAACTAACTTGTTGGAAGGTTACTGGTGTGTCCTTTAACAGATGGCGGGGGGGGGGGAGAGATTTCTGTATTTGTAACCCCTTCTGGGCTGTACAATACCGTACCCTTTGGAACGAAGAATGCTCCAGGGACATTTCAATTGTGTAATTCAGGGGTTGAAGCAGGCAGGTGCCTACATCGATCACGGGGAAAAGCATGTCCTTGAGTTAGAAAAATTGTTTAATTGCAAATCTCACAGTTAATTGAAGGAAAGGGGAGTTTGGTCATGCGGCTGTTACTTATTTGGTTTATGTCGAGGGACAGGTATTGCCCATCTCTGAGCTCCCTGCTCTAATTAGTAAGAAAACTCTTTGAAGGTTCCTGGGAATCATTGAAAAAACTCTGCAGATATTACACAACCTTGAACAAAACTGCTTCAGAAGGGAGAAAAAGTCTGGTCGGAACATCTGTAAAATTGAGGGCCCTTTGAAGCCATATGACTTTGAGAGACCATTTTATTTGGCCGTGGATGCCAGTGATGAAGCTATGGGTGCAATGCTGTTGCAAAAAAATGATAATGATATTGACCATCCTGGGTCCTACTTCTCAAATGTTTAATGATCATCAGAGAAAGAGTTGTTAGCTCTTGTGTTGGCTCCACAACATTTTGATGTTTACATTTGTACACATGACCATCATCCATTGCTTCATTTTGTGTGTAAAATGAAAAATAAGAGTAGACGCTTGTTAGAGTTTGATTTTTACAAGAGTATGATTTTATGATGACATACATTAAGGGAAAGGATAACATGATTGCTGATTGTCCTTCTCGATGGTAAATTTTTGCAATTGAAATCAGTGAGCGTGTGTGCTTGCAGATGGACAGTGTTTTCTTTTATATTGTGACACCTTAATTAATAATTAAAATTCTTGTTTTTACAGACCATAACTTTCTTGGTGGGTGGGCTATATTACGGACTGACCTTTTTGGACTCTAGGGTGTCATTATAAAGGATGGCTTTTTGCTCAGAACTATGCGCAACGTGGTACAGCTGAGCGCTGACTCGCCAATTGCTTGGAACATCCGAGAGCAAAGGAAGAATTCAGCTGGAAGCAGAGAGTGGCAGAGGGCAGCTGGAGAGCTGCATGAAATGCACATGCCTCATGAATGAGGCTTACGGCAATGCAACATCAGTCCTTTCTTTCTCCAACGTTCAATACGATGCCATTTGATATCGGTTAAGGGACTGAACTTGAACATTGAACTTTGAAATTGAATTCTGTGGACTGTTTTTTTTTGGTCTGACTGACCTGGGGTTTGGGAAGATTTGTTTCCACATACACATTTCTTATAAAGATATATCTGTATATTTGTTATAGTGGGGTTAATTGTGTTAAGAAATTATATTGTTAATAGCCATTAATAGTTAAAGCAGCGGTTCTCAACCTTTTCCTTCCAACTCATGCCCCACTGTGTCATCCCGATGCCATTGGTGCTCTGTGATTGTTGAAGGTGATATGTGAGTGGAAAGAAAAAGTTTGAAAACCACTGTTTTAATTGACTCGTGATGTGCACAGTTTCCAAAGGAAATGGACCATTTTTCTCAGGCAAAATATTTCAGTTACAATTGGGTCTGGAGTTGTGATTCTCCACCTTCCCTTCCCACCTTCAGCAATCCTTCACTGATGACAGAGCCCCGATGGTACCGGGATGACTTACAGTGGGGCGTGAGTGGGAAGGAACAGGTTGAGAACCGCTGCTTCAACCCTTTTGAACTGCATCTTCTGCTGTGGTTGGTTTGGGAAGTAGCAGCTGCGAGCCGCCAGCCTGCATGGGACCTCCAGCAACAAGGCCCTCTCGTTGGTTGTCCAACGTAGTTGCTGTCCCGTGGGTCATCTCCTCTGCTTCTCCTTCTCAGGCGGTGGTGGTGGAGATGGGGTGGTGGTGGTGGTCTACCCCGTTTACCAGTGCCCCACGCCGGGCCTCTTTCCCGGGAGTCTGCACCCTTTCGAGGCCACTCCTGAACATGAGTGCCACCATCTGGGGCCCAGAACCCCTGCAGTCAGGGGAATTTTTAAATGAAACCATGAGATCCATTTTCCTGTGGGCGCGGCAGAATTACCACATATTGGTAGTGCAAAAAAACTGCACTACGTACACCTGTAACAAATAAAGAAATATTAACAAACTGACTGCAATACAGAGAGAATAAAAATCAATAAAGTGCACAAGACAGAGTCCTTAAATGAGTTTGTCGTTGAGGAGTCTGACAGTGGAGGGGGTGCAGCTGTTCCCGAACCTGGTCATGCGAGTCTTGTGGCCCCTACACCTCTTTCCTGATGGTAGCAGCGAGAACAGAGCATGCGCTGGACGGTGTGGGCTCTTGGTGATCGCTGCTGCCCTCCGACAGCAGTGTTCCCCGTAGATGTTCTCGACAGTGGGAGGGGGGGGATTTGCCTGTATGTTCCTGGGCTGCGTTAATGACCTTTTGCCGAGGGTATTGGTGTCCCCGTACCAGACTATGATGAAGATTGTAAACTGCATTCAAAGTGCAAGAGAGAGTGGGGCAGTGTCTGTGGTTTATTGATCATTCAGGAATCTGATGGCAGAGGGGAAGAAGCCGTCCTTGTGCCGCTGAGTGCTCGTCCTCAAGCCCCCCTACCTCCTTCCTGATGGTGACAGAGTGCAATAGCATGGGGGGGGGGGGGATTCTTGAGGATAGAGGCTGCTTTCTTAAGACATTGCCTCTTGCAGACGTCCTCGATACTTGGAGAGTTTCCTGCAACCATCACCACCTTAGCTACACCTAATTCTGGACTTTAGTGAGGGGGAGGGGGGGGGAGGAACCAGGGAACACAATCCAGTCCTCATCGAGGGCTTAGTAGTGGAGAAGGACAGGAGCTTCAAATTCCGAGGATCTGTCCTGGATGCCATCACAGAGAAGGTTCGCCAGTGACTATACTTTGAGAGGAGTTTGAGAAGATTCAGGTAGTCACCGAAGACTTGTAAACCTCTACATGTGGACCGTGGAGACCATTCTGGCCGGTTGCATCACTGTCTGGTATGGAGGTGCCAACTCTCAGAGCAAGAATAAACTCCACATGGTTGTTAATTCGGCTGCGACATCACAGGCACCAGACCTCACTCCATTGAGGATGTCATCGTGAGGCGGGGTCTTAAAAAAGCAGCCTCTCACCACCACCCAGGCCAGGCCTCTTCACCTTGTTACTATCGGAGAAAAGGTCCAGGAGCCTGAAGATGAGCTACTCAGCAGCACAAGGACAGTTTCTTCCTCTCTGCCATCAGATTCCTGGATGATCAATGAACTCTCTCTTCTCCAACTTCCTCTCCCCTGTCTTCCTCCCTCCTCTCCTGCTCCCACTCTGCTCTCTCCCCTGCCTCTCACCCCCCTCTCTCTCCTCCCCTACTCCTTCCCCTCTTCCCTTCACCTACTCCATTTCCTCCCCTACTCTCCCTCTCCTTGCCTTACTCACTCCTTCCCTACCCCTACTCCTTCCCCTCCCCATCCCTTCCACTCCCCTTCCGTTCTCCTACCTACCCCTTTCCCTTCCCTTACTCCGTTCCCTTCCCTTCCTCCTACCTACCCCCTCCCCGTCCCCCTTCCCCCTCCTTCCCACCTCCCCATCCCCATCCCCCTTCCCGTCCCCCGTCCGCCTTCTCCTCCTCTTTTCCCCCCACTCCCCCCTCCCACTTCCCTGTCCCCTCCTCCTTCTCCTCCCCCCTCACTCCCCTTGGCATCCCTTTGAAGGAGAGCACCAATGGGACGCCAGCCCTTGCCTGGACGACTTGCTGTGGGGTGGGAACTTTTCGCCGCGTCCTCATTGTGACGCACTTGAGTGGCGTTCCCCGCGGACCAACGGGAGAGCGCGGACGGGGAACGGGCGCGTCCAATGGCGTCGTGGGGAGGCGGGTGGCGGCTGAGTGGCAGCGGCGTCAACCAACGTGCTACGGGCTGCAGCAGGCAGGCGGGGGGGGGGGGGGGGTCGGACCAATGGGCGCGCGGGATGGGCGGTTGCTGCGTCAGGGCGCGAGCGAGCGGCGACAGTTGAGGCGGCGGCGGCGGTCGCTCAGCTTCTCTTATCCCGGCGAACGGACGGTGCTGGCCCGGGTCAGGCGGACGGGGTTCACGGACGGACTGGGTCCCCGCGACTAGCCATGAGGTGACGGAGGGGGTGGGTGAGGAGTAAGACTGGGGGGGGGGGTGAGGGGGTAGGGGGGTAGTGGGTGGAAATGGCCGGGGCTAGCCAGGCGGCTATCGTATCGTCACTTCCGCTCGGCTCTGTGCAGGCATGCCGGGCAGAGAGGCAGTGAACCGGAAGTGGCCGCTGTAGTGGGGTGGAGGGAAGAAATCGAATCTTGCTTTGTATTGTGCGGAAGGTGGTAACGCCGTGGGCGGGGTTAGGTGGGAGGTGGTGTTGTCATGGGGAGAGCCGTGATATTGGCAGGGATGTGTGAGGGGCTATGCTGTGGGTGAGGCTTTGCCGTGGGAGGAGTGGGGCTGTGTTGTGGGCGGGGGAGACCTGCCCTCCCCTGCGATGGTCTCCCTGCCCATCTCCACCTGTCCCAATCTCTCCCACTCTTGCAACGTCCAAAACGATGAGGGGCATAGACAAGAACTTGAGGACGTAGGTTGAGGCCACATGGTGCAGACCCTTCAGCCCACACTGCTGTGCTGGCCCAACAACCTACTCTAACAGCTGCATAGCCCTCCATGTTTCTCAGTTCCATGTACCTTGTCTAATTGTCTCTTCAAGGATCCTGATGTCCCTGCCTCCACCACTGTTGCCGGCAGTGCATTCTATCTCTCAGTGAAGAACCTCCCCCTGCACTTACCCAAGCACATTTCACTCCCCTACACGGGTAAAAGCCTCTGGCCATCCACACGATCAATGCCTCTTGTCGTTTTTAACATCTCCATCAGCTCACCCCTTGTTCTCTGTCATTCCAGGGGGAAAAAAAGGCATAATTCGATCAACCTCTCTTCATGAGGCAAGCTCTCCAATCCAGGCAGTATCCTGGTAAATCTCCTCTGCACCCTCTAAACCATCCAAAGATTCAAAAGTTCCTCCTATTGTTGGAGAATAGAACACTACAGAGCCTTGGGCCCTCAATCTAATGCCAACCCATATAATCCTTAAGAAAATACTAAACCTTCCCTACCCCATAACTCTCTATTTTTCTTCCATCCGTGTGTCTGTCCAAGAGGCTCTTAAATGCCCCTGATGTTCCAGCCTTCACCACCACCCCCAGCAAGGCATTCCAGGCCCCCACAACTCTGTGTTTAAAAAGAAATACACCCCTGTTGTCTCCCCTGAACTTCTTTCTCTTCACTTTATACACATCTCCTCTGATGATTCCTGATCCGGCCCTGGGAAATGGGTGCTGGCTGTCCACCTTATCTGCCTCTCATAATCTTGTAGACCTCCATTAAGTCACCTCTCATCTTTGCTCCAAAGAACAAAGTCCCAGCTCTTCTAGCCTTGCCTCAACTTATTTTCTAATCCAATTATCATCCTGGTAAATCTCCTCTGCAATATTCATGATACACATGAACTTTTGTCTGCCATAACCATTGTCCAGCACCCCTACAATAGGAAAAAGAGAACACAGTATTGGGGATCTAACCAAGGTCATCTTTTCACTTCAACATTACCTCTCAAATCAGGGGAAAATCACAAAGTGACTTGTTTTGTCTCTTGGTACAAAACTTCATTTTGAGTTTGGATTTTTTTAAAGTTTTGTTCTTTTTTTAGTGGACAACTATTACATTGACATTGCAGGAGAAGCCACAGAGATGGTGGTGGATGATTGCTTTTCAGTCTGGAGGCCTGTGACTAGAGATGGGTTTTAGGACTACTGTTGGTCATCAATTCCAAGGATCTGGATGATAATGCAGTAAATTGGATCAGCAAGTTTGCAGGTGACACTAGGATTGGAGGTGTTGTGGACAGGAGGAAGGTTTTCAAAGCTTGCAGAGGCATCTGGACCACCTGGAAAAATGGCCGATGGAATTTAATGCAGACGAGTGTGAGGTGTTGCATTTTGGAAGGACAAACCATGAACGGTCGGGCTCTGAGGAGTGCGGTAGAACAGAGGGATCTGGGAATACAGATACATAATTCCCTGAAAGTGGCATCACAGGTGAATAGAGCTTTAATGTAAAGAGAGTTTTTGGCACATTGGCCTTGATAATCAAAGTATTGTGTACAGGAGTTGGGATGTTATGGTAAAGTTGTATAAGACATTGGTGAGGCCACATTTGGAGTATTTGGTCACCAACTACAGGAAAGGTTTCAATAAGGTAGAAGGAGTGCAGAGAAGATTTACTAGGATGTTGCTCAGACTTCAGGAACTGTTACAGGGAAAGGTTAAACAGGTTCCAATTTTATTCCCTGGAGTGTAGAAGAATGAGGGGAGATCTGATCGAGGTGTTTAAAATTATGAGGGAAACAGACAGAGTAAATGTAGATCGGCTTTTCCCACTGAGGGTAGGTGAGATCCAAACCAGATGACATGGGTTAAGGGCGAAAGGGGCAAAGTTAAAGGGGAACATGAGGGGGAACTTATTCACACAGAGAGCGGCAGGAGTTTGGAATGAGCTGAGGTGGTGAATGCAGGCTCAATTTTCACATTTAAGAATTTGGACAGGTACAAGGATGGGAGGTGTACTGAGGGCTATGGACTGGGTGCAGGTCAGTGGGACTCGGCAGAACAATAGTTCAGCACAGACTAGAAGGGCCAAAGGGGCCTGTTTCTGTACTGCAGTGTACCATGGTTCAATAACCCATGCACAGCTTCAACAAAATCTGTTTCTTGTTTATTTAGAACATAGCAAGGAGAAATGTTTACTGCCAGCATGGCCACAGGGGCCAGTGACTGTGCTGTAACTAAATTAAAAAATGAAAGAAACCTTGGTTAACAAGAAATATTGAGGCACAGGTAAAGGCAGGCAGGTTTGAAGGAATCCCTTGGAAAGTACAAGGAATGTAGGAATGTAGTGAAGTGAGAAAGAGGAGGAATTGAATATAAGATCAGGGATATGATGTTGAGGCTTTTGAAGGCACTGGTGAAGACTCGCTTGGAGTATGGGGTACAATTTTGGGGTCCTTATTAAAGAAAAGGTATACCAGCGTTAGAGAGGATTCAGAGATTTAAATTTAAACGTAGACATACTCCTTGGTAACAGGCCATTTTGGCCCACGAGTCCATGCTGCCAAATTAATACCCAATTAAGCAATGTGGAGGAATTTCTTTAGCCAGAGAGCGGTGAACCTCTTGGATTTGCTACCATGGGCAGCTGCAGAGGCGAGGTCATTGGGTTTATTTAACATAGAATATTACAGCAGACTACAGGGCATTCAGCCCATGGATGTTATGCTGACCCATGTATACTTGGCAAAAAAAACAAACTAAACCCTCGCTCCCACGTAACCCTCTATTATTCTTTCATCTTGTGCCTGTCTAAGAGTCTCTTATTTGCCCCTTTTGTTCCAGCCTTCACCACCACCTGGCAAGGCACTCCAGGCACCCACAACTCTCAGTGTTAAACACCTGACGTCTCCCCTAAACTTCTCTCCCCTCACTTTGTATACATCTTCTGGTATTTGCTACTCTTTCCCCCACCCCGGTAAAAAAATATGCTGGCTGTCCACCCCATCTATTGCCTCTCAGAATCTTGTAGACCTCTATCAAGTCTCCTCTCATCTTGTTTCATAAGACTTATTTCCCACTCCAAGCAACATCCTGGTAAATCTCCTCTGCACAGCTTCCACATCCTTCCTGTAATGAGGTGACCAGAACTGAACATAATACTTCAAGTGCAGTGTGGCAAAGCAGCAGGTATGGATGGAATCTCCCCCAGAGGTCTGGAAGGGTGGCAGCAAAACTCTGCATGCCAAACTGCATGAGTTTTTCAAGCTCTGCTGGGACCAAGGAAAGCTGCCTCAGGACCTTCGTGATGCCATCATCATCACCCTGTACAAAAACAAAGGCAAGAAATCAGACTGCTCAAACTACAGGGGAATCACGCTGCTCTCCATTGCAGGCAAAATCTTCACTAGGATTCTCCTAAATAGAATAATACCTAGTGTCACCGAAAATGTTCTCCCAGAATCACAGTGCGCGCAGAGGAACTACTGACGTGGTCTTTGACCTCAGACAGCTCCAAGAAAAGAGCAGAGAACAAAACAAAGGAATCTACATCACCTTTGTTGACCTCACCAAAGCCTTTGACACCGTGAGTAGGAAAGGGCTTTGGCAAATACTAGAGCGCCTCGGATACCCCCCAAAGTTCCTCAACATGGTTATCCAACTGCACGAAAATCAACAAGGTCGGGTCAGATACAGCAGTGAGCTCTCTGAACCCTTCTCCATTAACAATGGCGTGAAGCAAGGCTGCATTCTCGCACCAACCCTCTTTTCAATCTTCTTCAGCATGATGCTGAACCAAGCCATGAAAGACCTCAACAATGAATTTACATCCGGTCCCGCACAGATGGCAGTCTCTTCAATCTGAGGCGCCTGCAAGCTCACACCAAGACACAAGAGCAACTTGTCCATGAACTACTCTTTTCAGACGATGCCGCTTTAGTTGCCCATTCAGAGCCAGCTATTCAGCGCTTGAATATGTTTTGCGGAAACTGCCAAAATGTTTGGCCTGGAAGTCAGCCTGAAGAAAACTGAGGTCCTTCATCAGCCAGCTCCCCACCATGACTACCAGCCCCCCCCCACATCTCCATCGGGCACACAAAACTCAAAACGGTCAACCAGTTTACCTATCACGGCTGCACCATTTCATCGGATGCAAGGATCGACAACGAGATAGACAACAGACTCGCCAAGGCAAATAGCGCCTTTGGAAGACTACACAAAAGAGTCTGGAAAAACAACCAACTGAAAAACCTCACAAAGATTAACGTATACAGAGCCGTTGTCATACCCACACTCCTGTTCGGCTCTGAATCACGGGTCCTCTACCGGCATCACCTACGGCTCCTAGAACGTTTCCACCAGCGTTGTCTCCGCTCCATCCTCAACTTTCATTGGAGCGACTTCATCACCAACATCGAAGTACTCGAGATGGCAGAGGACGACAGCATCGAATCCACGCTGCTGAAGATCCAACTGCGCTGGGTAGGTCACGTCTCCAGAATGGAGGACCATCGCCTTCCCAAGATCCTGTTATATGGCGAGCTCTCCTCTGGCCACCGAGACAGAGGTGCACCAAAGAAGAGGTACAAGGACTGCCTAAAGAAATCTCTTGGTGCCTGCCACATTGACCACCGCCAGTGGGCTGATATTGCCTCAAACCGTGCATCTTGGCGCCTAACAGTTCGGCGGGCAGCAACCTCCTTTGAAAAAGACCGCAGAGCCCACCTCACTGACAAAAGAAAAGGTGGAAAAACCCAACACCCAACCCCAACCAACCAATTTTCCCTTGCAACCGCTGCAACCATGTCTGTCTGTCCCACATCGGACTTGTCAGCCACAAACGAACCTGCAGCTGACCTGGACATTACCCCTCAATAAATCTTCGTCCGTGAAGCCAAGCCAAAGAGTCCCACCAGAGATTTGTAGAGTTACAACATGACCTCTCAAAACCTGAACTCAATCCCAGCGTCCCATAGGCCTTCTAAACCATCCTATCAACGTGCGCGGTAACCTTGAGAGACATATGGATTTGGATCCCAAGGTCCCTCTGTTCCTCCACACTCTTAAATAACTGTTCCCTAACCATGTACTCATCCTTCAGGTTTGTTCTTCCAAAACGCAACACCTTTGCAGCGCCAGCAATCGGGTTCATATCCCGCGCTCTGTAGGAGTTGGTACGTTCTCCCTGTGTCTGCATGGGTTTTCCCCGGGGGCTTTGGTTTCCTCCAACCGTTTTAAATGTACTGGGGGAGGGGGAGGTGTGGGTTAATTGGGTGAAAATTGGGCGGCACGGACTCGCTATATGTCTCAATTTTTTAAATTAAAAAAAACTTAACCAGATTGAACTCCATCTGCCACTTCTCCGCCCAACTCTACATCCTGTCTATAGCCGTCTATAACCTACAACAATTTTCAGCATTATCCATGCCACTTCCAACCTTCGTGTCATCCGCAAACTTACTGATCCATCCCTCTCCTGTTTTATCCAGGTTCAGGCAGAGATTGATAGCTACCTGAACCGTCAGGGTATCAAAGGTTATGGGGAGAAGGGAGGGGAGTGGGAGAATGCATCAGCTGGTGATAGAATGGCAGTGTGAGCTCTAAGGGCCAAATGGCCATATTCTGCTCCCATATTTTATGATCTGAGAGAATGAGGGGGGTGGCTCGTGAGGCATTGGGATGGCTCTGGCAGACAGTGTAAGGGAAAATGCAGATCTGCTAAGTACAGTAAAATCCCCGGTTATCTAGCACCCACCTGCCAAAAGTATAAACAGTTTAAAAGACAAAAGACAGTGTAAAAGGTAAAGTAATTTTTAAAAAACAGTATTGTAGTCTTTAATTACATAAAGTTCGCTTTAATCATGTAATTCCTGTAACTTGCAAAATTTAAATTTAAATTTGGATCCCAGTCACTGGCACTGTAACAGTGTGAGAACATCAGGAGCAGGAGTCGGCCATCTGGCCCCTTGAGCCTGCTTCGCTGTTCAGTTTAATCATGGCTGATCTGATGATTGGCTCATCTCTGCCTCTCCACCTTTTTCCCTATATCCCTAAAAATCTATCCAACCTTGTCCTAAATATACTTACTGAGGTGGCCTCCATGGCTTCAATGGCCAGCGAATTCCATAGATTCACTGCCCTCTGGAAAAGCAGTTCCTCCAAAATCCATGGCCCTATATTTTGAGGCTCTGTCCCCTAGTGCTGGTCTCTTTCCCCCCTCCCCCACACCGATGGAAAAAACTTGCCTACCTCTGTCTTATCTAGGCCTGTGCTTCTACCAGATCCCCTCTCATTCTTCTGAATTCCAGCAAGTACAGTCCCAGAAGACTCAATCTCTCCTCAGGCCAAACCCCTCATCTCTGGAATCGACCTGGTGAACCTCTTCTGCGCCACCTCTAAGGCCAGTATGTCCTACCCCAAGTGTGGAGACTGGAACTGCCCACAGTTCCCCAGATGGATGCAGCCTCACCAGGACCTTGTACAGTTGCAGCAGGACCTCCCAGCACCTAAATTCCATCCCTCCAGCAATGAGGGGCCAATGTTTGCTGATAAGATGCGTTTTCCAATCCTGGCAACTATCTGCCCCCTCTCCATAGGTTCTGCATCCTTCCTGTAATGAGGCAACAGAACTGAACACAATTTTCCAAGTACTGTCTATCCAAAGGTTTGTAGAGCTGAAAATTGTCTCATGGTTCTTGAACTTGATCCCCTGACTATTGAAACCCAGCATACCATAGACCTTCTTAACTATCTTATCAACCTGCGCAGCGACCTTAAGAGATGCATGGATTTGGACCCTCTGTTCCTCCATACTGTTTTAAGTATGTGACCATTTACCCTGTGCTCAGATTTCAGGTTTGTCCTTCCAAAATGCATCATCTCACACTTACCCGGATTGAACTCCATCTGCCACTTTTCCACCCTTGAGCCTGTGCCACTCAATTACACCCATATTATCCTACAAACCCCAGTATGTTTCTGAAGGGTGGAAGGAAACCAGGGCACCCGGGGAAAGCCCACACAGACACGGAGAAGAACCTATCAATCTCTGCCTTTAAATACACCCAATGACCTGGCCTCCAAAACTGCCCTCCAGTTGAAGAAATTCCTCCACTTCTCTGTTCTCCAGCTGAAGAAATTCCTCCACTTCTCTGTTCTCCGGCTGAAGAAATTCCTCCACTTCTCTGTTCTCCGGCTGAAGTCTGTTCGAGGCAGATGCCCTTCAATCCTGAAGTTGTGCCTTCTTGTCCTAGGCTCTCCCACTGTTGGAAACAACATCTACTCGGTCCAGATTTTGAAATGTTTCAATGAGATTTCCCCCACCACCCCCCATTCTCCTAAATTCCAATGAATACAGGCCAAGAGCTGTCAAACGTTCTTCGTGTGAACCCTTCCATTCCCAGAATCGTCCTTGTGAACCTCCTCTGAACCCTCTCCAATGTCAGCACATCCTTTCTTAAATGAGGAGCCCAAAGCTGCTCACAATCCTCCACATGAGGACTCACCAGGGCCTTAAAAAGCCTCAACACCACATCCCTGCTCTTCTATTCAATTCCTCTTGAAAAATGAATGGCAGCACATTGAAGGTACACAAGGCGTTGATGAGCCACACTTGGAATGTAATTATTTACAGCACAATAGAAGCCGATTCGGCTATTTAAACCTGTGTCGCCCAATTACAAATAAACCATCAACCCCCATATGTTTTTGAATGGTGGAGGTGGGGGATGGACTGCACTCTCCAGGAAAAACCCACACAGAGGGGAGAAGGTCCAAACTCCTTACAGACAGCAGAGGATTCAAACTGGTACTGAAACAGCGTCGCGTTAACTGCTCCGCTCCATATTCTGCAGTTGGCCAGGATGCATCTGGGACGTTTACAAAGTCGTTGCTAAGATTACAGAACTGTTGGTAATTTTGAGGAACTGGTTTTACTTTGAGCGTTGGGGATCTCTAAAATCTTGAGGGGCATTGACAAGGTGACTTGTGAGACTGTTTTCAGGGGTGGCAAGAGGGCCTAGGGTCAGGGGGGTGGGTTTTAGAAGGGAGTTACTTAAATTTTTAATTTAGACATGCAGGTCCTTGCTGCCCAATTACACCCAGTTAACCTACAAGTATAGTGGTACAACACTGTTACAGCACCAACGATCAGGACTGGGGTTCAAATCCCGGAGTCTGTAAGGAGTTTGTACGTTCTCCCCGTGTCTCCCTGGGTGCTTTGGTTTCCTCCCACTGTTTGAAAAGTACCAGAGGCGTTCTAGGTTAATGGGGTGTAAATTGGGCAGCATGGACTCATGGGCTGAATGGCGTGTTACTGTGCTGTATGTCTAAATTAAATTTTTTTTTAAAACTCCAGTACGTTTTGAATGGTGGGAGGAAAGCCACGCAGAGATGTGCAAACTCCTTACAGACAGCACGATATTCAAGCCCCGTTCCTGATTGTTGGTGCTGTATTGCGCTATAGCATTGCGCTATTAACCGCTACACCAACCATGTCGACCTCTTCATGACTCTCTATGACAATTGAGTAGTTCTGGTCTACCGGCTGTCAGAAGGATGTTGTTGAGTTCAGAAAGGGGGTGGAAAAGATTCCCGGGTCGTTCCTCAACACTGGAGAGGGGGGATAGACCATAAGACATAGGAGCCAAAATAGGCCATTTAGCCCATCAAGTCTGCTCTGCCATTTAATCATGAGCTGATCCATTCTTCCACTCAGCCCTAGTGCCCAGCCTTTTCCCCATAATCTGTGATGCCATGGTTCATCAATGTCATTCCAATCTCTTGTCTTAAATACACCCAATGACCTGGCCTCCACAACCGCCTGTGGTAACAAATTCCACAGATTCACTGTCCTCTGGCTGAAGAAATTCCTCCAAATCTGTTTCAAAGCCTCTTCAATCATGAAGTTGTGTCCTCTTGTCCTGGATTCTCTCACAGTGGGAAACAACCTTTCTACAACTACTCTCTCCATACCTTTCAACATTTGAATGTTTCAATAAGATCCCCACTTATTCTCCTAAATTCCAACAAGTACAGACCAAGAACTGTCAAATGCTCCTCGTTTGGTAGGATGGGATGTTTCTCCCTGGATTGCAGGAGGCTGAGGGAGGAGAGGGGGAACCTTCTGGCAGTTTATAAAACTAGGGGGTGTGGATAAGGTCACTGTCTCCCTACCCCAGGATGGGGGGATCTAAAATCAGAAAGTTTAAGGGGAGAGATTTAAAGGGGCAACTGTCTTCTCTCATTAGGGGGTCCACGGAATGGGGGAGTGGGAGAGGCATGGGGTAAACTGATTATGAGATTGAGTTGGGGGGAGGCACAGCAGGAAGAAGGGACGAATGGCCTGTTTCCATGCCTTTTAATCTACTGGGGGAGTCCTGCCGGAGGTGGCGGGCATGAGAGAGATAATTATGGGATTGAGGAGTGGGAAAGTCATGTCGAGGAGTGGGTCAGCAGTAGTAGATGGGCCGAACGGCCCGTTTATTTTTCCCCCTTTGTATCGACCGGGGAGGGGTCGATGTGATGCACAACAAGGTCCCAAAGAGACCCTTCGGCCCCTCCAGGCCGTGCTGGCCCCTCCCGATGGACCCCACCCCAAAATATTCGCGAGATCCAAGTATGTATGGTGTCTTTGCGCATGCGCCAGGCTCGGAAGTTAAGGGGAGATCCGTGGAGCGCGTGCGCACGGCCGGCCTGCCGCCATTGGTCGGTGACGGGCGCTCTTAACCCTTCCTGCGCTGCGGTCGGCGGAAGGGTTCGTGACTGACGCGAGCCGGGCGGGAAGGGGAGAGAGAAGGGAGAACGAGCATGCGTACTCGCCTGCCTTCCGCAGCGCGGTGAGATGGTGCTCTGAGTTGACGGCTACTGCCGAGCTGTGATTGGTGCGCGGCCGGTGATGAGGTGGCGCATGCGCGCTGCCTCGCCTTGCCGCGCGGGGGCCTCCCGCTGTGGTTGGCGGCGCGTTCCCTCGCTCGTGCCCCTCCGGTGCGCGCTTCCGGCCATGAAGGCGGCGACCGGCAGGTAACCTGGATGGATGGGGGGGGAGGGGCGGGATGGCGCCCGTCGCTGATTGACGAGCGGCGGCGTCTGCCGCAGGGAGGGGCAGAAAAAAGGCGGGACCCGCCGGTTTGACGGACATGGACCGTTGCCCAATGAGGGAGGGTTAGCGCGCGACGTTCCGGCCCAGCCGTGGCTGCCATTGGCCAAAGGTACAACGCCCGCGGTGACGCGCACTTCTGTTTGGACGACGGAGCTGGGACGACCCAGAAACTGTCAAAGGGTCACGGGTCAAAGGAGCAGTGGAGGCCAAAGGATGAGCTGGGTCACGGATTATTGTTCCATAGGGCACAGGTCAGGGGTCGCAGATCGAGAGGCTGTGGCGTCAAAGGGGCTGAGGTTAAAGGTATAGACGTCAAAGATTAGGTTATGGGATGACGTCAAGGGGAACAAATCGAAAGGACAGGGGTCACCGGTTAAAAGGGCAGTTCATTTAAGGGACAGGTTTCATGAGTCAAGAGTGGAGTCAGGGGGATATCTGTACACTGACGGGTCTCGCCATCCCTCTCTCTCAGGGTAATTTCTGGACACTGACTAATGTCTCTCCATCCCTCTCTCTCAGGGGATATCTGTACACTGACCGGTGTCTCTGTCCCTCTCCCTCAGGGGGATATCTGTACACTGTCCGGTGATTCTGAACCTCTCAGCACTATGTTTTTGCCTTCTCTATCAAAAACCTGTCAACCTCCACTCTAAATCCTGTTAACGGGAAGAAGAGATATGCTGACTTCGAGACATTTGATTGAATTATGGAATAAAATAGTTTATGAAATCTGTAGGAAAGGTTTGATATCTCGAAAAATGCCTTTGTATCAAAATAGACCTTCCTTTTTCTATGAATAATTAATTTTTGAGGATTTGGAATCGAATGGGGATTAAGAAAGTACAAGATTATTTTGAAGCTGGTAAATTTATTACTTTTCAACGAATGAATGAAAAATTTAATGTCCCAAATAGTCTCTTTTTTGGTTGTCATCAGGTTAATGCTTTCTTGGTTGATAAGTTAGGTCCTAATTTGATACTGCCTAGACAGAATGAATTAGAATTATTGATATATAATGTTTATTTCAGTGATGCATAAATTACTTCAAAAAGCAGCTCCCAAGTTAGGAATTCATAAATCAAAATTAAGATGGGAGGCTGATTTAAATGGATGAAAAATTTTGTCAGGAAAATATGAGAAAAATTATTAATGTTGGGCATAGTCTGGTTCAATATAATTTTCTACATCAGTTACATGTAACTCCTCAAAAATGAAAAAAGTCCAACATTATCAGATTCATATTTTAGATGTGGTCAGGACGTTGGTTCGTTTTTCCATTCTACTTGAGAGTATCCTCTTAGGTAAAAAAAAAATTTGGAGAAAATATTAGGGGTTAAACTCCCACAAGACCCGATGCTACTTTTGATGGGTAATATTAAAGTGGTTAGACCTAGATTAAGATATGTATCAAATTGAATTTTTACAATTAGCTTTCGCTGTTTTTAGGAAGTGCATAACTATCACTTGAAAATCAGATATGAACTTAGGGATGGAGAGATGGCATGCTGTGTTCTTTTATTCCACGAGAAAATAACAATTTACATAATAAATACCTTTTTTTTTCTTGAAAATATGTAGCCCATATTTAGAGTGGTGGTTTACAAGTTTGAAGGACCCTCTGGAAGTCTGTCCTGTAGGTAACCCTCAGCTCCATTATCATTTGTATTGAGATTTATATATTTTTTATATTCTCCTAACTTTTTTCTCTCCTTTCTTTTCTTTCTTTGATAACTTAGGGGATGAATGTGGTTTTCTTTTTAACTCTTAAATAAAATGTCAAAAAGGACCCTCCACTTTAAATCTAAAGAAACTGAAATAGGCCATTCTCCATCGAGTCTTCCCCACTATTCAATCATAGCTGATCCATTCTCCCACTCAGCCCCACTCTCCGGCTTTCTCCCCATAATCTGCAATGCCCTGGCTCATCAATGACCTACCAATCTCTGCCTTAAATAAACCCAATGGCCCGGCCTCCACAACTGCCCATGACAACAAATTCCACAGATTCACCACTGCGTCTCTGTTCTAAGTGGATGCCCACTTGAAGTGTTGCCCTCTTGTCCTGGACTCTCCCACTGTGGGAAAAAACCTTTCTACATCTACTATATCTGTGCCTTACAACATTCAAAATGTTTCAAAGAGATCACACCCCCCCCCCCCCTAAATTCTAATGAGTGCAGGCCGAGAGCCATCAAAAGCTTCTC
Organism: Narcine bancroftii; assembly: GCF_036971445.1. NCBI lineage: Eukaryota > Metazoa > Chordata > Chondrichthyes > Torpediniformes > Narcinidae > Narcine > Narcine bancroftii. The sequence continues at coordinate 232,034,846 of NC_091471.1, read as the reverse complement.
ATATGTCTGTAGAGCTTGTCGAAAGAATCAAAGACTTGTTGATCCAAACCAAGACTTTTATTAGCAAAAGACAGGAGCTCTTCACAGGTGGCCGACCAGTCTGGAATGATCTGACCTGGCTTGGGACACAACCCTTTCAGGCCCAGACAATAGGCGTGGCTTAGCTCTCAGCCAATCGCTGTAAGCACAGTCTAGATACAGTAACTATATACACTATGTACATTGGTGATAGATCTGTACTATCACAATGTCATAAAACATGAAAGTCTTCAGACATCAATGTTGAAGTGAAAAGAGAAAGCTGGAGAAACTCAGCAGATCAAACGGCGTCGTTTTTATAGCAAAGATAAAGATACATCAACAACGTTTTGGGCTTGAGCCCTTCATTGAGATATGGACAAAATGTCAGCAGGTGTCTTACATTGGGGGGGGGGGTGAGGGGCAGGGGGAGGAGCATGGTCCCAAAGGCAGGAGGTAAGAGGTGGACAAAGGAGGGAGGAACAGCAGCAAGCAAGGGGAGGAGGGATGGCTCTGTGAATGGAGAGGGAAAGGAGTGGACAACTTGAGGAAAGAAGTCAAAGGGATGGGAGGGAGAACAGATAGTAGGCGATGTTAATACCATCCGGGCTCCTCGTATGACAATCCTTTCATTCCCGGAATCATCCAATATCAGCATGTCCTTTCTTCAATGAGGAGCCCAAAACTGCTCACAATACTCCAAGCGAGGTCTCACCAGGGCCTCATCAAGGATCCAAGGCACCCAGCACTCGCTGCTGCCATCAGGAAAGAGATTATAGTTGCCACAAGACTTGCACCACCAGGTTCAGGAATAGCGGCTCCCCCTCCACCATCAGACTCCTCAACGACAAATTCAATCAGGGGCTTGTTTAAGGACTCTTGTGCCCTTCATTGATTTTTTAAAATTCTCTCTGTGTTGCACAGTTTGTTTACATTTCTTTAATTGTTTACATTTGTACTTTGTGTACAATTTATTTTTTGCACTACCAATTAGTGATAATTCTGCCTCACCCGCAGGAAAAGGAATCTCGGGGTTGTATGTGATGTATGTATTCTGGCAATGAATCTGAAAGAAGCTGACCTTGAGCCACTGGAGTTAGTCTTCAGGCTCTTTGTACCTCCTTTCCGATGGTAGCAGAGTGAAGAGGGCATGGCCTGGGTAGTGGAGGTCTTTGAGGCTGCTTTCTTAAGACCGCCTCTTATAGATGTCCTCGGTGGAGTGAAGACTGGTGCCCATGATGTCGCTGGCCAAGTTAACACACTCTCTGTAGTCTTATCCTCTCCTGAGTGTTGTCAACTCTGTAGCAGACAGTGATGTAGAATTTCAGGAGTCATTGGTGACACACCGAATTCCTCAAGCTCCTCAAGAACTGTAGCCACTGGCGAACCTTCTTCATGATTGCATCGACGTGGATGCCCAGGATAGATCATAGAACACTACAGCACAGTACAGGTCCTTTAACCCTCAATGTTACGCTGACCTATATATTCCTACCAAAAAAAGTGCTAAACCCCTCCCTGCCCCGTAACCTTCTATTTTTTTTCCATTCATGTGCCTGTCTAAGAGTCTCTTAAATGCCCATAATGTTCCAGCCTCCACAACTCTCTGTGTAAAAAAATAAAACCTACCCCTGACGTCTTCCCTAAACTTCCCTCCCTTCACTTTGTACAGACGTCCTCTGGGATTTGCTGATCTTGCCCTGGGAAACAGGCGCTGACTGTCCACCCTATTGATGCCTCTCAGAATCTTGACGACCTCTATCAAGTCTTCTCTCAACCTTCTACGCTCCAAAGTGCCTCATGACTTATTTCCCAATCCAAGCAACATCTGGTCAATCTCCTCTGCCCCCTCTCCAGAGCTTCCACATCCTTCCTGTAATGAGGTGACCAGAACTGAACACAATTCTCCAAGAGGGGGCTCACCAGAGATCTGTAGAGCTGCAATGTGATGTCTTGACTCCTGAACCCCAGCGTTCCACAGGCCTTCTTAATGATCCTATCAACCTGCACAGCAACCATGAGGGATGTAGGAATCTGGACCCCAAGGTCCCTCTGTTCATTCACACTCTCCTCAGAGGCCGACAGCGTAACAGCAGGATTATGCCCTTGCTTTTATATTCTGTTCCTCTTGAAATGAACATTGCAATCCGACAACCTGCAAATTAAGCTGCATGAGGTATCCGAAGTTGATTTGAGGGCCCGCTTTCTGAACTCTCTCCCCATTTGGAAAATAGCCCATTTCTTCCTTCCTTCCACCAAAGTGCATGATCACACACTTCCCCGCGCTGTGTTTGCAACTGCACCTTTGACCCTTCGCCCAACCCCTGCAGGCTCCCGGCCACATCAGCGCTCTGTCTGTCTCACTAACATCTCTCTGTGTTATTTGCAGGGCAAAAAGCTGTCTCAAAGGATCACCACAGTCTCCCGTGAGTGAAACGTTGTTTTTCTTCTTCACTTCCCCCCCCCTCTCTCTCTCTCTCTCTCTCCCCCCCCTCTCTCTCCCTCCCCTCTACCTCCCTCTCTCTCCCCCTCACAACTCTCTCCCCCACAACTCCTCTCTCCCCCACAATTCCCCTCTCCCCCACAACTCCTCATCTCTCCCACCCCTCCTTTCCCTTCCAGCCCTCTACATCTCTCTCTCCCCCACTCCTCTCGCACCTCCTCTCTCTCCCTCCACCTCTCTCTTTCTCCCACGATCCTCTCTCTCTCCCTCCCCATTCTCCTCTCTCCCTCCCCAACCTCCTCTCTTCCTCCCTATCCTCTCTCTCCCTCCTCCTCACTCCCTCCCCTCCTCCTCTCTTCTCCATCCCCGTCCTCTCCCCCTCATCCTCCTCCTTCCCACTACTTCTTCCCTGGACCACTGCCTGAATGTTCCCTCCTTCTCCCTCAGATCACTGACTGAATGCTCCCTCTCCCTCCCTCCTATGCAGGTGTTCGAGGGAGTCTACAACAATACTCGGATGCTGCACTTCCTGACGGCCGTGGTGGTGAGTGCTTCTCCCCGCCCCCTCACCTATCCACATCCCTTGATGTTTTCCTGCTCCCCAATCCGCCCCACACCAACAATATTGTTTCCTTGTTGCCTCATCACTTCCCACACCCCCAAGCCTTGCCGAGTGCCTCAGTGTCCACGTCCGGAGAGTTCCCCTGCACCCAATCCTATTGCTCCTCTGCTGACGCACTCCCCTCCCTCTTTCTACTCTCCGTTTCTCCTGTTTATCCCTCCGAACCCCTTTCCTTGTCCATTCACCCCTCTTTTCCCCCCCTCCCCCCCCCCCCCCCCCACCCTACCCAATCCATACTTCTGTATTCCTGCAGGTGAAACCTCTAGAATGTTCCTTCCATCTGCTTTGCACACTCCTGGGAGGAGTCCCAGCCTATCTGCCCCCAACACCTTGTAAATCAAAGCCTTTCCCCCCTCCAGTGCTGGGGAATCTTTTCCACTCTCCCTTTCCCAGCTCGATGACACCCTTCCTGAGGCTGGGTGACCAAGACTGCCCCGTGTGCCTTCTCGCCCACGTCTCGTAAATGAGGGATGGAATATAGGGACAAGGAGGTTCTTCTGTAACTCTACAAATCCCTGGTGAGCCTCCACTTGGAGAATTGTGTTCAGTTCTGGTCACCTCATTACAGGAAGGATGTGGAGGCTACAGAGAGTGGGCAGAGGCGTTTCACCAGGATGTTGCCTGGATCGGGAATCAAGTCTTTATGGGGCAAGGTTTGCAGAGCTGGGACTTTTCTCCTTGGAGTGTAGAAGGATGAAAGGAGACTTGATAGAGGTTTACACCAGAAACGAGGAGAACATTCCTCCCACCCCGGGTTGAGAAGGAGATCCAGAGGAGACAACCCTGGAGGGTAGGCAACCGCGGCGACGGACCAGTAAAGGGCTCAGTGGCTGAAGGACTCACACAAGCTGTTGGTCGACTCAAGGTTGACAGACCCGCAAGGGCTGCGGGCTAATGGAGACTAGCTCGCAGGGACCAGGTGCTGAGGGGAAGAAGGGCCTCGGACGCTGAAGGCTTCCTGGCCAAGTTCCAGGGTTCGAGTCTGGAGCTCAGGCAGCCAGTGGATCGAACAGGAGTTCATGCGGTCACAGAGGCTGCGGGAATGCTGGAGGCGAATCCACGGGCCCTCAGTGTCTCTTTAGCTCCTCTTTCTCCTATCGTTAGGGACACTGGGCAATGCTCACGGTGGCTTTCTTTTGCAGCAGGCCAAAGTTTATCACAATTACATTTCCCAACAATGAAAGGAACCTTCATTAACCATGGAATCGAGTTCAAAAGCCATGTGGTAATATTGCAGCTATGCAGGACCTTAGTGAGACCCCAAGAAATATTGCGTTCAGTTCTGGGCCCTTCATTGCAGAAAGGATAGAGAGGGTGTGGAGTTTGCTGCTTGGATTGGAGAGCACATCTCATGATCTTTTTTCCTTGGAGCAATGGAGGATGAGGGGTTCCTTTATTGTAGTAAAAACAATGCAGAATTTGCTATCGTCAAAAATCGCCTGAAGTGCCTCTTGCAGTCAGAGAGAAGTGAAAAAGAGTCAGCCTTCCTCCCCCCCCCACCCTCCGAGTCACCAAGTGTCAGTGGATTTGCTGCAGCCACACCACACAGAGTCTGGTCCAAACCATCGGCAGGGTGAGTTCCAGGTCTGAACCTCCAAGGCAAGCAGGAAGCCCTTCAGCACCTTCTTACATTCTCCCCCCTCACCCCCCTTTTGACCGGTGCAAACCCCTCGACCGCATCGCCAGCAGCCCCGCCAGCCTGTGTGCATTCTTCAGCCACAGCTGGTCCCGTGAAGGTCGTCTCCTCTGCTTCTCCTTCTCAAATGGAACCGGGGGGGTGGCTTTTCCGGAATCTGCAACCCCTCGTTGGTGCTACCATACACAGGCTCTTGGGCCCAGACCTCGCAGTCACAGGATTTATAAATACAACCATTGGGGGGGTGAGCTGACAGAGGGGTACACGACAATGAGACATATTGATCGTGTGGCTTTTTCCCCAGGGCTGAAATAGTTAACTTGAGGGGTCATAGTGCTAAGTTGCTTGGGTGTAAGTTTGCCACTGAGACAGTAGTAGGGGCATGGAATGTTCTGCTGGTGGAGGTAAGGACAACAAGGTCTTTGAAGAGGTGATCAGATAGGAATGTGGAACTGAGAAACATGGAGAGTAAGCAGTAGGGAAATTCTACACACTTGTAGAGTAGGTTACTGGGTTAGCACCGCACTATGGGCCCAAGGGCCTGCACTGTGCTGAAGGTCTCCGTGTTCTGTTGACAGTCCATTCCGCTCTCTCTGCAGGGGTCCACGTGTGACGTGTGGGTGAGGAACGGAAATGTTTATGAGGGGATATTTAAAACACTCAGCTCCAAGGTATGCAATGGGGGAGCAGGCAGCACGGGGTGGGGTGGGTGGGGTGGGTGGGGGGGGGGGGGAGTGCTTTCTGTGGCCTCTCTACAGGCTGCTTACAGGTTATCTCTCCACAGATGGGAGGGGGGTGAAAGAGGAGGGGTGATGTGGGGGTGGAGATGGAGGGGGGAGTGAGAGAGAAGGGGGCAGAGGGGTGTAGAGGAGGGATAATTGGAGGAAGAGAGAATATGATCTGGTGGGAGTGTGGCTGGAGGGTTTGAGCTTCCCAACTAACAGTTCACCCCCTTTCTCTCTCTATCCCCTTTCTCTCACCTCCCTTCCCCCCTCCCCTCTCCTCTCTCTCCCTTCCCCTCTCTCCCCCTCTCTCTCTCCCCCCCTCTCTCACCCCAACTCACCTTCTCTCTCTTCCCACCTCTTTCTCCCCTCCTCCCCACAGCTGGAGCTAGCAGTAGATACAGTTCATCGGAAGTCCGCTGACACATCTGGGGGCCCCAGGAGCGAGGACATCATTGACACGATGATCTTCCGTCCATCTGACGTGGTCCTGGTGCAGTTCAGGGACGTTGATCTCAACTATGCCATGAGAGGTGAGGAGGCGAGGCCCAACCCCCTCCCAGAACTGGGAGCAGGGAGTGTCTACCACAACCCCAAGGGACTTGTCACTCCTATACCACACCTCCCCAGACCCCGAGGGATGGGTCACCCCCCAGACCCCAAGGGACGGGTTGCTCCGATACCCCACCTCCCCAAACCCTCCCCACAAGAAGAAAGGGAGGAGCAGGGGGGCAAAGAGGCAGGAGGGAGAGGTGCGACGTGAACAGAGGAAGGGCAGGTCGTGGACACGATGGTAGTCTTCCATCACGCCACCTCTCCTCCTCTTCTTACCCACCTCTTCCCCAATCTATCCCCTCCTCACCCTTTCTCTCCCCTCCATTCCCCTCCCCTTCCACTTTCCTCCCCTCCTCCAATTACTCCCCTATACCCCCTCCCATCCTTGGACCCCTCACCCTCTCCCTCCCTTCCCTCTCCTCCCTCCCTCCAATCCCCCCTCCCTCCAATCTCCCCTTCTCTTCCCCCTTGACTACAGACAAACTGACAGACTCGATGGGTGGATCGAGGGTGAACGGAGAGCACCGGGACAGCGGTCTGCAACCCTGGGAAGGAGGAGGAGATGGCAATGGCGACGACTTTGACCTGGAGTCCGACGTGGTGGGTATGGGGAGAGGGAGAGGTAGAGAGGGTGGAGGGGGAGAAGGGAGGGGTAGAGGGAGGAAAGAGGCAGAGTGGGGGGAAAAGGGAAGGGGAGAGAGTGGTGGTAGAGGGAGGGTTGGAGAAGGTGAGGGAGAGTAGAAAAGGAAGTGGAGAGGTGGTAGAGGGAGGGTGGGGGAGAGGATAGGGCCTACATTGAAATGAGAGCCAATGTCACTCCTTTTTCTCATTCCACAACCCTTTCTGACCCACACGTCATCCTACCCTTTCCCGGCTGGGATCCTCCCTCCCTTTTTCCCTCCCTCACTTCTTGCCGGAATTCCACACAGTCCAACGGTTGGGACGCCAACGAGATGTTCCGCTTCAACGAGGAAACGTATGGGGTGAAAACGACCTATGACAGCAGCCTCGCATCGTACACGTGAGTGTGGGTCCTCCTGCAGGATGAAGCTCCTCCACCCCCACCAGTCCGCCACACACACCCATGGAAAGGCACAGGATGAATCTCCCTTCTCCCCCTGTCACACTCTCCTGTGGTGGGACACTTGGTGAAGCTCCCTCTTCCCCCATCTCATCACACACTCCCAGGGTAGGACACAAAGTGAAGCTCCCTCTCCCCCTGTCCCGTCACACACTCCTAGGGTGGGACATAGAATGATAATTTCACTCCTCCGTCCTGGCACAATCTCTCATGGTGGGACTCAGAGTGAAGCTCCCTCTCACCCCTCAGAACCCCGTTGGAAAAGGACAACTCAGCTGAGTTTCGGCAGCGGGAGGCTCGAGCTGCCCAGTTGGCCAAGGAGATTGAGTCGAGCACCCAGCACAGGGCGCGCAACTGCTTGGAGAACGACGAGGGGCGGACGGAGGAGGAAAGGTTCAGTGCCGTGCAGAGACCCTCTCCGGACCGCGACAGTCCCAATCTGAGCTCCAGGTAGGATCCCACCCTCACCCCAACCCCAGACCTGCCCCCCCGCGTGATGTCTGTGTTTGCTGACAACTCCCAGATTCCTCTTTCCCCCCATTTCCCACTTCATTTCATCCCTCCCTCCCTCTCCCTCAGTTCCTCTCCTCCCTCCCTCCCCATCTCCCGCTTCACTTCCTCTCCTCCCTCGCCATCTCCTGCTTCACTCCCTCCCTCTTCTTATCTCCTGCTTCATCACCTGTTTCACTCCCTCTCTCCCTTACACTCCTTTTGCTCTCCCTCTCCCACTGTCCCCCTGTTCTCCTCCTGCCTCCATTCCTCTCCCCATCTGCTGCTTCACTCTCTCCCTCTCCCTATCTCCCGCCTCATCACGTTTTACTCCCTCCCTCCATTCCAATCCTTTCACCCTCTCCCACTATCCTCTGCTCTCCTCCTGTCTCCATCCCTTTCCCCATGTCCCGCTTCACTCCCTCCCCTCCCTTTCTCTCCTCCCTCCCACTCCCCATCTCCCACTTCACTTCCTCTCCTCCCTCTCCATCTCCCGCTTCACTCCCTCCCTCTCTTCAGTCCTCCCTCCACCATCCTCTAGCTTAATTATCTCCTCCCGTCCCTCCTCGCTCTCCCCCTCCTCCCCTCCGCTCTCTCCCCCCTTTCTCCCTCCTCTCCCCTTTCATCCCCCTCCCTCTTCCCCTCATCCCCCTCCCTCTATCACTCCCACTTACTCTTCTCAATTTCAATGCCACCTCGCTCTCTCTGATCTCACCACCTCTCACGACCCCCCCCCCCCGCCCTCACTGCCCCCCTCACCCACTCCGACTGACTGATTTTCCCCCCCCCCCCCTTCACTTCTCTTCCTCCTTTACAGGGACAGTAAGTACATCTCCCTCCCCCAGCGAAGCAGAGACAGCAATGCACGGGGAGGAGGGATGAGGTCCAGTATGACGCGTGGGGGCCGAGTGGCCTCACTGCCACCTCGCGGGAGTCTCCATCACCCAGAGACCAGCTCCAGTCCATCACCAGAGCAGCGGGTCCTCAATGGAGGTGAGTGATCATCAATGATCCCTCTCTCCTCCGGGGTCACTGACATTAGTCCCCCCTCCCTCAGTGACTTCTCTCCCCCCCGAGGGTATGTAAATTAATCCTCTTCTCCTCAGTGGCCACTCTCCCCACAGGGTCACTGACATTAATTCCCCCCCACCCCCCTTCAGTGATTCCTCTCTTCCCGGAGTCACTGACGTTAATCCCTCTCATATAGTGACCCCTATCCCCCTCCTCCCCCTGGATGACTGACGTTAATCCCTCCCTCCCCCAGTGAATCCTCTCCCCCTCCCCCCCCCCCCCAGGTCACTGACGTTAATCTTCCCCCCCCCCCCCCCGTGACCCCTCTATCCACCCTAGAATCACTGATGTTTGTGTCCCCCCCCTCAGTCACCCATCCCACCCCCTCCAAAGTGACAGACGATATTCCCCCCCTCCTTCAGTCACCCCTCTCCCACAGAGCCGCCATTTCTGACTACTTTTACTAACATTGACCCCCCCCCCTCCCCCCGCCCCGTCATCTCTCCCCACCCCACCATTCCCTCCTGCAGGTCCGTCCCGGCTGTCACCCAAGGCTCAGCGACCGGCTCGTGGGGGCAAGCTCTCGGGGGTCCGCGGGGGTCCGGTCCCCGATGCCTCTCCACACTCTGGTGAGTACCCACCAGGAAGAACACCTCCTCCTTCCCCCCTCCCCGTCCACTCTTGTCCAGCCCTCCACACTCCCCCTCATGCTGTCGAAATTCACCAAGCTTGATCGCCCCGCACCTCACCTCTCCCAGTTGCTTCATAATACCAGGCATCCCTTCGTGTTCCTCTCCCCTCCTCCAGTGGAGGTGGGGTTTTTTCCCCTTCCCCTTATTGGCCCCTTCTCCCCCTCCTGTGCTCCACCTACCTACCTGTGCCCCCACATCTCCCCACTGTGTTGCCTCAAGGCTTGGAGACAGATCCGTGGGTGCAAGCTCTCGAGGGTCCAGTTCCAAACACCTCTCCACACTCTGGTGAGTACCCACCGGGAAGAACACCTCCTCCTTAATGGGGAAGGGTCTTTCTCCCACTCCCCTCCCCTCTTTTCTCAATTGTTGCTACCCCCCACCCCCCGGATAGGGAAACCCTCCCCATCACCCTACCCCTGAAAGGGAATCACTCCCTCACCCCATCCTCGGTAGAGGTGGGAGGCTGTCCCCGTCCGTTGCACTCCAAGAGAACCAAGTGTCATGTTCACGTGTCTAACTTTTGTTTTCATTTTTTCCCCCTCCCCTCCTCTTGCAACCATTCCCCCTCCCCTCATCTCACCCTCACTGTACCTTCCCACTCCTTACTCCTTCCATCCCCTTTTCCCCATCACACCATTCTCCTCCTACCCCCTTCCACCCCTCCTTCCCCCCTCTCCCCATCTCCCACCTCTCTCTCCCCCCCACCTCTCTCTCTCTCTCTCTCTCTCTCTCTCTCTCCCCCACTTTCTCATCTCCCCCTTACTTTCCCCTCATGCCAGGCACAACCAGGCCCCACCACTCTCGCTCGCCGAAGTTCTCCATAGGCCCGCCACCCCAGGATCTCCCTGAGGCCAGACGGACCCCTCCTCGTCCACCCTCTTCCTCAGACGAAGCTGGTGCCTCACCTCCCCCCGCTCCCCCCTCCTCCACATCCCCGAAGCAGCTCGCCACAGATGGTAAGGAGAAGTGTTCTCTGGCGGGAGGAGGGTTGAGATGGCGGGTACTCAGAGTTGTGCGGCGGATGCAATGTACTTGGACTAATGCGATAGTTACATCCACGGGGTGTTTATCTCCTCTATCCCCGTGGTGTTTATCTCCTCTATCTTGCATTTAGCCTTGTTCCTGTCAGCTTGCATTTTTCCCCCTGAGTTCATCCCCTCCATCCCTGTCTGTCTGAGCCTATCCTCTCCATTCCTGTCAGCCTGTATTTATTCCCCGTCCCCTTTGGCCTGCGATTATCCCCAAGTCCCCTTCAGCCTCCTCTTATCTCTGTCACAGTTGGCCTACACTTGTCCCTTTTTACCTGCACTTATCTTCAAGTTCCTGTTAGCCTGTGTTTATCCGTGTGCCCCTAGTTCCCATCAGCCTGCGTTTGTGACATCCAGTTGCCATAAGTCTGTTTATCTACACCCTGTGTCTGTTGGCCTTCATGTATCACCGCCCCATCAGCCTGTGTTTATCCCTATCCACCAGCTTGTGTTTATGCCCAGTACCCGCCAGCCCATGTTTATCCCCAGTCCCTGCCGACATGCATTTGTCCTCTGCTCTACCAGAAAGAGGGGCTAGGGGATATCCTTGGAAGGGTTGTATTGTAGCAGAGGGTGGGAAGTGGTGAAAGAGTCCTGGGCGTTTCACCTCCCACTTCCCTTCCCTACCTCCAGTGAAGGAGCTCGGGAGCGCCACTGCAATGGAGCCACCCCGGCAGCTGGACCCATCCCCACTGGAAGCAGCGAAGGTGGCTGGCAAAGGTAGAGGTGCAGCAGGAGGATGGGAATCTCTTGATCGGGGTCCCACTGTGGGTTGGACAGGGTGGGGAACATCTCAGTCGGGGTACAGAGGTTGGAGAATACCTCGATCAGGGTCCCACTACAGGGTGGAGGGTGGGGAACACCTTGGTCAGGGTCCCACCACCGGGCGGAGGATGGGTAACACCTTGGTCAGGATCCGACCATGGGGCAGAGGGTAGTGAACATTTGGTCAAGGATCCTACCGTGGGCCAGGGAAGGTGAGGAACACCTCGGTTGGGCTGCAGAGGGTGGGAAACACCTTGGTCAGGGTCCCACCATAGGGCGGAGAGTTGGGAACACCTCGGTTGGGGAACCACCATGGTGCGGACAGGCTCACCTTCTGGTCTGGGTGGGTTGAGCTCTGGGAACGGGGGTGGCAAAGGGAGGGAGGAAGCTTTACGTGAGGGAGGGATCTTCCTGAGCGTGTGCAGCCTCAATGTGTTGGTCTATCCTGTCGTCCCTCGTCCCCGGTGGTCACAGTTATCTGACCTCATGTCTCCCCCTCCCGTGTTCCCTGCTACCCCCCCCCCTCCCCTGTTCCCCACTACCCCTTTCTCTGGTCCCTGCTCCATCTCCTCCCCTTCTTTGTTATTCCCACATCCCCTCCACTCCCCTTATTCCCCCTCCCCACTCTGCTCCCATTGACTCCTCTGACCTTCCCTCTCCCCCCAATCTTCCCTTCTTCCCAACTCCTCTGACCCCCAAGGCCTGGTCCCGTCTCCATCTGACGACAAGCGGAGCCAGTTCGAGGAGCTGAAGAAATTTGGGGAAGATTTCCGGGTACGTTTCCCACTCTTGGGGGGGTGTGGGGTCTGTGGAGGAGCAGAGGGTTCTGTGGTGGAGGGGAGGGGTCTGTGGGGCAGGAGTCTGTGGGGGAGAGGAGTGATTGCGGAGGAGGGGAGGATTTTTGGGTGCATGGCGTCCGTGGTGGTGGGTATGTGGGTGCTGGGGAAGGGATGTGGGGTAGGAAAGGGGATGTGTGGGAGGGGAGGGGTTATGGGGGTGTGGAGAGAATTTGTGTGGGTGGATAGTCTGAGGAGAAAGGGAGGGGTTGTGAGGGAGGAGAGGGTGTGTGTGAGTGCGTTTGTGGGTGTGCGCAGGTGTATATGTGAATGTTTGGGTGTGTCTGAGTGCAGGTGTGGGTATGTGTTCAGGTGTGGGGGTGTGTAACAGTGTGGGTATGGGTCTGTGCGCGCGGGTGGGGGTGTGCGCGCGGGTGGGGGTGTGCGCGCGGGTGGGGGTGTGCGCGCGGGTGGGGGGTGTGCGCGCGGGTGGGGTGTGCGCGCGGGTGGGGGGTGTGCGCGCGGGTGTGCAGATGTGGATATGGGTACTGGTTTGTGTGCAGGCATGTGTACAGGTGTGTGTGGATGTGTAGGGGTATGGGTATGTGCACAAGTCTGTGCGGATGTGGGTGTTTGTACAGGGTCGGTGTGTGTGTCTGTGCATAAGTTGGTGTGTGAGTGTGTGTGGGTGTGAGTGTGTACAGGTTTGTGTGTGTATGAGTGAGAGTGTCTCCATGTGTTTTCCTATGTGTGTGTGTGCGGACTTTGCACACGCTCCGTCAAGATTCGCCCTTCCCCCGCCCCCTGGACACCAGTTTCCACCCCATATCCACCCTTGGTTAGACAACACCGGGAGCCCCATCCAGGGTTCCCCTCCAGTTAGACCGCACCGGGAGTCCCGTTCAGGTTTCCCTTTCGGTCTCTCTCTCCCCACATTCCCCTCTCACGTATTCCCATCTCCATCCCAGGCTCCCCTCTCCCCTATGACCCCACCCGACCACCTCTACTCCGTAACACCTCCCACCTGTGTCCTCCTCTCCCGCTCATGTCCCCTCTTCCCTCCTCCCACCCTGTCCCTATCCTCTTGCCCTTTGGACACCAATTTCCCCTCCCCCTAGCGGACCAGGGTTCCGTTCATCCACGGCGAATTCCATCCCAGCTCCTCTCCCTCCCATCTCACCTCCACACCCAACCCTGTGGTGAGAGAGACAGTGACCGTCCAATTTCTCCCCACCCCACCACATTTTTACAAACCTCAATAGGGTTCACCGTTAGCCTCCCAGAATGTTCCAGCCTATCCAGCTCCTTCTCCGAGTAAGTGTAGCCCCTCTCTTCATCCCCTCTTGATCCCTGACTCCCATTTCCCACAACTTGCCGCAGTTTTCCAGGTGGGACAGATAGAGGGAGGTGGGGGGGGGGTGGGTGAGGTTGGCAATCTAATATGGATTCTGCTGCTTTTTACCACCCTCCTCCTCCCCCAGCTCCAGGAACTGGGATCCACCCCCTGTCGGACCAAGGAACCGCTGGAGGCTCCCGTGGAGGAGAGGTCAGGTGCTCCAGACGCTGGAGCTGCCCGCGGAAACTCTGAGACAGAGATGGCCCCGGAAAAGATGTCGGAGGCAGGGGAGGGTGAGCAGCTTCCTGCCGCCAGTCCCCAGGGCAAGGTCGACGGGGGCGAGGAGGGAAAGGAGGGTGTGTCAGAGTGAGTACCTGTTCTTCCCTGACAGCCACAACGGGAGCTCTGTTCAGTTTTCCCCTCCTGTTAGACCACACTGGGTGCCCCTGGTCTCGGGTTAAACCCACCAGACACCGTCTTGAAAACTCAAGGCCGATCTCTCTCCTCTTGTCTCCCAGGCAGGTGAAGAAGTCAACGCTGAACCCCAACGCCAAGGAATTCAACCCTACAAAAGCTCTGATCCCTGTGGTGAGTCCCTGCACAACCATGGTGTCATCCTTCCTTCTTCTCCCTTCCTCTCCTTCTACTCCTCCCTCTCTCTCTCTCACTCTCTCTCTCTCTCTCTCTCTCTCTCTCTCTCTCTCTCTCTCTCTTCCCTCTCTCTCCTCCTTCTCCTCTCTCCCCTTTTCCCTCTGTTGGTGTGGAAGGAGGAGGGGGTGTGAATTGGTGAAAGGGGAAGGGTGGATAGGGGAGGCATTGTGTGAGGGGAGGGGGTTGTGATTGGGTGGAGGTGATATGTGTGGGTGTGTAGATGACGGAGTGGTGAGGGGATGTGAATGGGGATGGGACATTGGTGGGGGGGGGGTGGATGGATGGGAGAAGGGTGGAGGGGAGCCGAGATGGTGGGGGTGGGTGTGATGAGGAGCTAAAGCCCTCCCCACTCTTTGCAGACCAAGCCAGCCAACACACCAACCCCCCCTCGCCCGCAGACCCAGGCCAGCCCATCGATTGTGGTCACTCCGGGCCAGGGCACCCTCTACAACGCCCAGTACATCTCCTACATGCACGGCATCCATGTCAGTCCCTCGGTGCAGGTATGTCAGGGTGGGGCAGAGGTTCCACCCCTCCCTCTTCCCCTTTAGCCCCTTACCCCTCCCCTTCTCCCCTTCCCCTTCAGCCCCTTCCACCACCCTTTCACCCCCTCCCCTTCACCTTCCCGTTCTCCCCTTCACCTTCCCGTTCTCCCCTTCACCCCTTTCTCCCCTTCCCCTTCTCCCCTTTCTCCTTCTCCCCTTTCTCCTTCTCCCCTTTCTCCTTCTCCCCTTTCTCCTTCTCCCCTTTCTCCTTCTCCCCTTTCTCCTTCTCCCCTTTCTCCTTCTCCCCTTTCTCCTTCTCCCCTTTCTCCTTCTCCCCTTTCTCTTCCACCCCTTTCCCTTCTACCATCCCTTCCCCTGCACTCCATTCCCCTTCATTCCCTTCCCCTTCTCCCCCTTTTCCTCACCACCCTTCTTCCCCTCCACCCTTCTTTCTCACCCTCACCCCTTCCTCACAAATCATGTGTCTTTTGCCCTTCCAACAGTATTTACTACCGAATCTCCCTACAGGGACCCCAGGTTTATCAGTATGCCATTCCACCTGTGCCTGTCGGCCAGAACAAGCAATTCCGAGCGCCGAAAGGTGAGTCTTTAAATTCTCTAACCACAGCAATGCAACTCTAGCTGTAAAACTTCACTGGGAGCCCCATTCAGGGTTCCCCTCCGGTAAGACCACACCAGAAACCCCGTTAAGGGTTCCCCTCCAGTTAGACAACACCGGGAGCCCCATTCAGGGTTTTCCTTTGATTAGACCACACCGGGAGCACTGTTAAGGGTTCCTCTCATTTAGACAACACCGGGAGCCCCATTCAGGGTTCTCCTCCAGTTAAACTGCACTGAGAGTCCCGTTCAGGTTTCCCTTTTGGTTAGTCCACACCGGGAGCATCGTTCAGGGTTCCCCTCATGTTAGTCCACACCATGAGTCCCATTCAGGTTTCCCTTCTGGTTAGACAACATCCGGAGCCCCGTTCAGGGTTCCCCTTCGGTTAGACCACACTGGGACCCTCATTCAGGATTTCCCTTAGGTTAGACCACACTGGGACCCTCGTTCAGGATTTCCCTTAGGTTAGCACTGTTCTGAGTTCCCCTTTGGTTCGACCACACTGAGAGCCTTGTTCAGAGTTTACCTCCAGTTAGACTGCACTGGGAACCTCAAACATGCCATTGAATAGAGGAGT